>NC_047679.1:100673210-100744647 GCF_011762505.2 Arvicanthis niloticus
GGTACAAGATAGTCCTAATACCCAGTCCATCCTTTTGTTGACCTACCAGCACCTCTGTCCGTCTCTCCTAACTAAAACATTTAGTCTGAACCTGGCATTAGGATGAATGTCAGCTGACGACCGTACACTCAGATCTTTTCTCTCAAGGTAAATAGCTATAGTTTTCAACCCCGTCAGAATCCAGAATGACTGAGTTGACTATAATTGTGGGGAAGCACAAAGCATAGCTTCTAAACTTAGCAATTATATAGAGCCTCTGAACACCTGGACACTCGCTCTACTTCAAAACGTTGGAGCATCTGTTCTTCCTGCCTTCTGGCCCAGGATCATCTGACAGACCTTAGTGCTGCAGAATTATTAAGGGCTGATTACTCTGTCTAGGCAGATATAATCAGTCGACTATTCTGCAAGTGTGTCCTTTTCTGGACAGTAATTTGTCTGTAGAAGGAAAGTGGCAATTCTTGCCTAGTGGCTGTCTCACCACAACTGGAGTAACTCCAAGGATGCTCAATTTCTTCTTAGAATTTAACATAGGAAGCTGTCCGGAGCAGACAGGTCTCTAATGAAATGAACATTAATACTGAAATGTTTGTCAATGTCAATTCTAAGGATTTCTGATGTTTGAAAGCCAGCTATCCATGTAAGGTAATCTGGACTGTTGCCTGTTAACTCCACTCAGCTATTTCTAAATAAAACATAGAGAATACCCTTATAATAAACTCCAAGTCGTGAATTTGCTATAATCCCTTAACTCACAGGCTGACCATCTCAAATCAGTTAAAAAAGTTGAAGAAGGACTGGGTCTAAGCTTTGTATTCCTAAGTGTGTTATACTGGTACATATGCCTATGAGAGTAACAATATTCATCTCACTCTTATATCACTAAGAAGCTCATGCCAATGAAAACCTTAAAAATTGTAAACAAAGTAAATGGGTGCCATTTAAGAATTTTATATCTCATCTTGAAATTACTTATACAGATTTCTACTAATAGGTTATGGCTATGCAATAAACCCTAGCTAATCCTCTCTATTCCAACAAAACCACTACTTTTCCCTAGAGAGACAGCCCAACATTTACGACCTTAGTCCCCATGCCCAGGGAATAGGGGCGCTGACTTCATCATTAGCTTCTTCAAGCTGATTATGGGTGTTGAGATATTAGAAGAGGAGTGGGGGGGAGAGCAAATTGACAATCCTCTGATGCTGTGTCTCCGCTGCCTCCAGATGGAATTCACGGGCCTCAGAGGTTTGAGGCAGGTCTGCCCAGCTTGCTTGTTGAGTAGATACACCAAGGCTGATCATTCTGCAATATACAATTCTCAAAACAAATTTAGTATCAAGATAGTTTTTTTTTATAGAAGAGGGCTGACATTTTATTAAGAATGTTGGTTCTAACCGCTTTTCTATTTTTCCCCTCTTTTATTGGATATAATATTTACATTTCAAATTTTATCCCCTTACCATATTTCCCCCACCACCCAGGAACCCCTTATCCCATCCCCCCTCCTCCTGCCTCTATGAAGGTGTTTACCCACCTACCCCCAGCCTCCCTCCCCACCCTCAGACCCCCCGCCTCAGTGCTCAGCCTTCAGGGTACTAATTATCTTGCCCAACAGGGCCATCCTCCCCTACATATACAGCTGGAGTCATGTGACTCTCCCTATGTGCTCCTAGGTTGGTGGTTTAGACCCTGGGGAGCTCTGGCTGGTTGGTATTGTTGCTTTCCTCACGGGGCCACCAGCCCTTACGGTTCACGGTTCCTTCAATTTACTCTCTAACTCCTCCATTGGGAACTTTGATCAGATTAATGGATAGCTGTGGGTATCTGTCTCTGGGTATGTCCGACTCTGAGAGACCTCTAAGGAGACAGCCTTATCAGGCTGCTGTCAGCTTTCCCATCCTGACATCCCTATCAGCGTCTATTTTTGGTGACTGCCTATGGAATGAATACCCAGATGGAATGATCTCCCTACAACCCCCCCTTCATATTCTGACCCACACTTTGTCTCCATATTTGCTCCCTTGGTTATTTAGTTACTCCTCCTAAGAAAGACCTAGGCATCCTCACTTGTTCTTTCTTCTTCATGAGCTTCATGTCTTCTGGTAGTTGAATCTTTGTTGTTTCAAATTTTTTGGGCTAATCTCCACTTATCAGTGAGTAAATACCATGTGTGTTCTTTGTGATTGGGTTACCTCACTCAGGATGATATTTTCCAGTTCCATCCATTTACCTAAGAATTTCTCGAATTCATTATTTTTAATAGCTGAGTAATATTCCATTGTGTAAATGTACCACATTTTTTGTATCCATTCCTCTGTTGAAGGGCATCTGGGTTCTTTCCAGCTTCTGGCTATTATAAATAGGGCTGCTATGACATAGTGGAGCATATGTCTTTGTTATTTGTTGGGGCATTTTCTGGGTATATACCCAGAAGTGATATAGCTGGGTCCTCAGGTAGTGCTATGTCCAATTTTCTGAGGAACCGCCAGACTGACTTCCAAAGTTGTTGTACCAGCTTGCAACCCCACCAACAATGCAGGAGTGCTCCTCTTTCTTCACATCCTCGCCAGCATCTACTATCACCTGAGTTTTTGATCTTAGCCATTCTGACTGGTGTGAGGTGGTATATCAGTGTTGTTTTGATTTGCATTTCCCTGATGCCTAAGGATGTTGAGCATTTCTTAAGGTGCTTCTCGGCCATTCGAGTTTCCTCAGTTGAGAATTCTTTGTTTAGCTCTGTACCCCATTTTTTAATGGGGTTATTTTGTTGTTTGGCATCTAATTTCTTGAGTTCTTTCTAAATATTCGATATTAGCCCCCTATCAGATGTAGGATTGGTAATGATCTTTTCCCAATCTGTTGGTTGCCGTTTTGTCTTGTTGACAGTGTCCTTTGCCTTACAGAAGCTTTGCAATTTGATGAGGTCCCATTTGTTGATTCTTGATCTTAGAGCATAAGCCATTGGTGTTCTGTTCAGGAACTTTTCCCCTGTGCCTAGGTATTCGAGGGTCTTCCCCAACTTCTCTTCTAATAGTTTCAGTGTACCTGGCTTTATGTGAAGGTCCTTTATCCACTTGGATTTGAGCTTTGTGCAAGGGGATAAGAATGGATTAATTTGCATTCTTCTACATGTTGACCTCCAGTTGAGCCAGCACCACTTGTTGAAAATGCTGTCCTTTTTCCACTGGATGAATTTAGCTCCCTTGTCAAATATCAAGTGACCATAGGTATGTGGGTTCATTTCTGGGTCTTCAATTCTGTTCCATTGATCGTCCTTTCTGTCTCTGTACCAATACCAAGCAGTTTTTATCACTACTGCTCTGTAGTACAGTTTGAGGTCCGGAATGGTGATTCCCCCAGAGATTCTTTTATTGTTGAGAATAGTTCTCGCTATCCTAGGTTTTTTGTTATTCCAAATGAATTTGAAAATTGCTCTTTCTATCTCTATGAAGAATTGATTTGGAATTTTGATGGGTATTGCATTGATTCTATAGATTGCTTTTGGCAGGATAGCCATTTTTACTAATCCTGCCAATCCAGGAGCATGGGAGATCTTTCCATCTTCTGAGATCTTCTTCAATTTCTTTCTTCAGAGACTTGAAGTTCTTGTCATACAGATCTTCACTTGCTTGGTTAGATTCACTCCAAGATAATTTATTTTATTCGTGGCTATTGTGAAGGGTGTCATTTCCCTGATTTCTTTCTCTGCCTGTTTATCCTTTGAGTAGAGGAAGGCTACTGATTTGTTTGAGTAGATTTTATATCCAGCCACATTGCTAAAGTTGTTTATCAGGTTTAGGAGTTCTCTGGTGGAAGTTTTAGGTTCACTTAAGTATACTATCATAACATCTGCAAATAGTGAAATTTTGAACTTCTTCCTTTCCTATCTGTATCCCTTTGACTTCCTTTGTTGTCTAATTGCTCTAGCTAAGACTTCCAGTACTATATTGAATAGGTAAGGTGAGAGTGGGCAGCCTTGCCTAGTCCCTGATCTTAGTGGGATTGCTTCAAGTTTCTCTCCACTTAGTTTGATGTTGGCTACTGGCTTGCTGTATATTGCTTTTACTATGTTTAGATATGGGCCTTGTATTCCTGACCTTTCCAAGACTTTTACCATGAAGGGATGTTGAATTTTGTCAAATGCTTTCTCAGCATCTAGTGATATGACCATGTGGTTTTTCTCTTTGAGTTTATTTATGTAGTGGATTACATTGATGGATTTCCGAATATTGAACCATCCCTGCATTCCTGGGATAAAGCCTACTTGATCTTGATGGATAATTGTTTTGATGTGTTGTTGGATTTGGTTTGCGAGAATTTTATTGAGTAGTTTTGCATCAATATTCATAAGAGAGATTGGTCTGTAGTTCTCTTTCTTTGTTGGGTCTTTCTGTGGTTTAGGTATGAGTGTAATGGTAGCTTCATAGAATGAATTGGATAGTGTTCCTTCTGTTTTTATTCGATGGAATAACTTGAAGAGGATTGGTATTAGGTCTTCCTTGAAGGTCTGAAGGAATTCTGCACTGAAACCATCTGGCCCCGGACATTTTTTGGTGGGAAGATTTTTAATGACTGTGTCTATTTCTTTAGGCGTTATGGGACTGTTTAGGTGGTTTATCTGTTCCTCATTTAACTTTGGTACCTGGTATCTATCTAGAAAATTGTCCATTTCCTCCAGATTTTCCAATTTTGTTGAGTATAGGCCTTTGTAGTAGGATCTGAGAATTTTTTAATTTCCTCTGTTTCTGTTGTTATGTCTCCCTTTTCAGTTCTGATTTTATTAATTTGAATGCTGTCTCTGCGCCCTTTGGTTAGTCTGGCTAAGGGTTTGTCTATCTTGTTGATTTTCTCAAAGTACCAGCTCCTGGTTTTGTTGATATTTTGTATAGTTCTTTTTGTTTCGACTTGGTTGATTTCAGCCCTGAGTTTGATTATTTCCTGCTGTCTACTCCTCTTGGGTATACTAGCTTCTTTTTGTTCTAATGCTTTCAGGTTTGCTGTCAAGTTGTTGATGTATGCTCTTTCCACTTTCTTTTTGTGAGCACTTAGAGCTATGATTTTTCCTCTTAGTACTGCTTTCAGTGAGTCCCACATGTTTTGATATGATGTGTCCCTCATTTTCATTTAAATCTAAAAAGTCTTTAATTTCTTTCTTAATTTCTTCCTTGACCAAGTTATCATTGAGTAGAGCATTGTTCAGTTGCCAAGTGTATGTCGGTTTTCTGATGTTTTTGTCCATGTCAAAGACAAGTCTTAATCCATGGTGGTCTGATAAGGTACTGGGGATTATTTCAATCTTTTTGTATCTGTTGAGGCCTGTTTTGTGACCAATTATATGGTCTATTTTTGAGAAGGTACCATGAGGTGCTGAGAAGAAGGTATATTCTTTTGTTTTAGGATGAAATGTTCTATAGATGTCAGTTAAGTCCAATTGGTTTCATAACTTCTGTTAGTTTCATTGTGTCTCGATTTAGTTTCTGTTTCCATGATCTGTCCATAGCTGAGAGTGGGGTGTTGAAATCTCCCACTATTATTGTGTAGGGTGCAATGTATGCTTTAAGTTTTAGTAAAGTTTCTTTTATGTATGTGGGTGCCCTTACATTTGGGGCATAGATGTTGAGAATTGCAAGTTCCTCTTGGTACATTTTTCCTTTCATGAATATGAAGTGTCCTTCTTTATCTTTTTGATTACTTCTGGTTGAAAACTGATTTATTTGATATTAGAATCGCTACTCCAGCTTGTTTCTTGGGACCATTTGCTTGGCAGATTGTTTTCCAACCTTTTACTCTGAGGTAGTGTCTGTCCTTTCCACAGAGGTGCGTTTCCTGAATGCAGCAAAATGTTGGGTCCTGTTTACATATCCAGTCTGATAGTCTATGTCTTTTTACTGAAGAATTGAGTCCATTGATATTAAGAGATATTAAGGAAAAATGAGTGTTGTTTCCTGTTATTTTTGTTATTGGCATTGGAGATATGTTTGTGTAGCTACCTTCTTTTACGGTTTTGGAAGATTACTTTCCTGCTTTTTCTAGGTTGTAGTTTCCCTCCTTGTGATGGAGTTTTCCACCAATTATCCTTTGAAGTGCTGGGTTTGTGTTGAGATACTGTGTAAATTTGGATTTGTCATGGAATATTTTGGTTTCTCCATCAATAATGATTGACAGTTTTGCTGGGTATAGTAGTCTGGGCTAACATTTATGTTCTTTTAGGGTCTGTATGATATCGGTCCAGGATCTTCTGGATTTTATGGTCTCTGGTGAGAAGTCTGGTGTAATTCTTCTAGGTCTGCCTTTATATGTTACTTTGCCTTTTTCCCTTACTGCTTTTAGTATTCTTTCTTTGTTTTGTACATTTGATGTTTTGACTATTATGTGGTGGGAAGTATTTCTTTTCTGGTCTAAACTATTTGGAGTTCTGTAGGCTTCTTGTATATTGATGGACAGCTCTTTCTTTAGGTTAGGGAAGTTTTCCTCTATAATTTTGTTGAGGATATTTACTGGTCCTTTAAGTTGGGAGTCTTCCCCCTCATCTATTCCTATTATCCTTAGGTTTGGCCTTCTCATTGTGTCTTGGATTTCTTGTACATTTTGGGTTAGTAGCTTTTTGTATTTTGCATTTTCTTTGACAGTTGTGTCAAGGTTTTCCATGGTATCTTCTGCACATGAGATTCTCTCTTCCATCTCTTGTATTCTGTTGGTAATACTTGTGTCTATGACTCCTGATCGTTTTTTTTAAGTTTTCTATCTCCAGGGTGTTCTCCCTTTGTGATTTCTTTATTGTTTCTACTTCCATTTTTAGATCCTGCATGGTTTTGTTTAATTCCTTCTCCTGTTTGGTTTGCATTTTCTTGCAATTCCTTAAGGGATTTTTGTGTTTCCTCTCTAAGGGTTTCTATCTGTTCTTTGAGAGTGTTATTTATGTCTTTCTTAAAGTCCTCTATCATCATCATGAGAAGTGATTTTAATTTTGAATCCTGCTTTTCTGGTGTGATGGGGTGTTCAGGGCTTGCTATGATGGGGGAACTGGTTCTGATGTTGCCATGTAACTTTGATTTCTGTTGCTTACGTTCTTGCGCCTGCCTTTTGCCATCTGGTTAATTCTAGTGCTACCTGTACTTCTGTCTCTGATTGAAGCCTGTCTTTCCAGTTGTCTTGCTTGTGTTTGGTCTTCTAGGAGTCCAGATGTCTTTGTGATTTTTTCCAGCTGCCCTGATTACAGTGGTATCTCTAGGATGCCTCAGGATATGGTGCCTCCAAGGTAGCAGTCCAGCTAGATGTCTGCTGTTCTGGGTGCAGTGTCTCCTCTTGGATATCTCAGGGTATGTTGTCTGACACTCTGAGTTCAGTTGTTCCTCTGTGGCTCTGGGTTGAGCGGACCTTCCAGTATGTCTCAGGCGGTTACCGGGGTCCACACAACTGCAGACCTGGTAGAGGTCTGGTCCGGGACTCAGACCCGGGAGATGGGCAGAAATGGGTGCTAGCCGGCAGGGGCGCGGGGGAAGGGGGGCGGGGAGGGGTATCTGCTGGGTTCTGAGGACTCAGGGCGCCCAGCTATGAGCTTAGGGTAGTATGTGGGTTTTCCTACTTAAAGCTGTTTGTGGGATATGTGGATCCCCCCGATTATGTCTGGCGGAATCCGGGGTGCACTCACCCGCAGGCCTCAGACCGGAGGAGGGGCAAGCAGCAGAAGGAGCGTGCTAGAGCTGGCTATGGGTTCTATGGATCCCCCAGAATGTGTCTGGGGGATTCCTGGGTGCACTCACCTGCAGGCCTCAGACTGGAGGAGGGGCGAGCGGCGGAAGGGGCGTGCTAGCACTGGCTATGGGTTCTATGGATCCCCCAGAATGTGTCTGGGGGACTCCGGGGTGCACTCACCCGTAGGCCTCAGACTGGAGGAGGGGCGAGCGGCTTACTATCAAATTCTTAAGATCCAGAATATTTTGTGTCACATTGTTTATGTTCCCAATGAAATGAACGAATATGAAGTAAACAAGAAAAAAAAATGTCAGGCAGATTGTTTTTTTTTTTTTTAAATTTAACAGAAAATGTGAACAGTGGTTTACTACAAGCTCATTTTCAGTCAATTGCATTGGATAAACCAGACTATAGATATTTGGGGTTGTAGACGGTATGAGTAAAATTTAAAGATACTGTATAAGTTATATACATAGTGCAGAGATAACAAAAATATAGTGGTTAAATTATAAAAGAATGAGCCATAGTTTATTTGTTTGCTATAAAATGATAACTTATTTAAGTATTAGAAAATATTAAGGCTGTCACTTTTAAAAATGGAAGAATAAACCATTAACCAAAGTTCAGTACATCTGGAATAAGTTGGTAGAAGTGGTGAATATGACCAAAATATACGAAATTCTCAAAGAACTAATAAAAGTTTTAAGAATGAAAAGGAAAAAAAAGAAAACACAAACATCACCATGAATAAACAACTGTACCATTAATAGTAATGTAAAAAATTATGTTAAATAAAAATAGTAAATGATTTGACAAATAAGTGAATGCTAGGGTGAGTCTAAATCTGGTATTGACTATTGTCATAGTTAGCTTTCTATTGCTATAATGAGACACAGTGATGCAGAAAAACTTGTAAAAGAAAACATTTAATTGGGGGCTTGTGGGAACCAGGACTCAGGAGAGAATGAGGGAGACAGAGTTATCAACTTGGGAAACAGACTCCAGAGACAAGCACTGAGTGCAGAGCTAATGTATTGTACAGCAGCAAATCGTTTTTATACAACCCATCGATCAATGTGTAATTGACATGGGCTCTGGGGTAGCTACCATCCCACTGGGGAGGTGCCAGGCTGCCAGCACTGAGGGGACTTCCGTGAAAGTGGGGGAAGCAGCCACTGTCCTGTTCTGAGCCCAATCTGAGGTTCAGTAGTTTGCTTGGACTTTTTTATCCTGTGTCACGAGGTATCTCATTGGACATGGACCCTTGTAATATCAGAGCAGTATGGAGGCTTCCCTCTTCATCCACCAGGTTACTAGAGGCTGCAGCACATGCAGGGGCTTGCTTACAGTTTGAGAGAGTGGATCTGTGACCATTGTGATGGGGGAGCACAGCATGGGAAGGCTTGACCATGGAAAAGTATCTGGTTTTCATGATGAAGGTGGGCCAGGGGTTGGAAGAGAGACAAAAAGACAGACACAAGCCTGCCATGAACTTTCAAAATCTCAAAATCCATCCCCAGTGATATACATCCTCTAAGAAAGCCATACTTCCTAAACCTTCTCAAGACATTTCTAATGATCAGGAACCAAGCATTCATATATGTGAGCCTATATTAGCAAGTTTTATATAAATCACTAAAATGATGAAATACCTGATAGAGTTAAATGGCTTCATATAATCACTCATCTTGACTTTTTCTAGAAAAAAAAGATAGTACAACAAGGAAAAACCTTAATTGAAAATGACATAGAAAGTTTAAATAAAAGACTGTAATAAGTTATACCTGACAATTCAAATCAAGTACAAAAATGTTAATTTGAAATAAATTTCAGTGGGGAAATGCACTGACTGCAACAAAGATGATTTAAATTGCTAAAAGGCCTAATGAAGCAAAGAACATATGGCAGCCACTATGAACTTTACAGACTAAAATGATACAATTGAAATATATACAGAAAAATATGCATAAATAAAGAAATAAACAATCCCATAATCGAAATGTGAAAGTGTATCAATTAGAGACCTTAGTGGCCAAAAATAGATTTGAATAATTTTGACAGATCATGTTTCTTTTAATTCAAAGTGTTGGATAACTTACAGAATCACTGGGAGAGCTAGAGGGAGGAGGTTGAATCTAAAGATTTTTAACTATTTTCAGAATTATGTTGCAAAATTTGCCTGATACAGCATGGCTAGTGAGAACAACTCTGGTAATAGTCAAGACAAAAAATGGAGATCCAACAGAAATTATTTTCCTACCTTGTTCATTTATGCATCTCCAATTGGTAAAACTTAGTTTAAATGTCTACAATAAAGGTGGAACATAGGTAAAAGAAGAGTATTCTCAATATATTACCTTGGGCAGTTTGGACATCCAAGGTCATCAATTAATGGTCTAAACAGAATGTTAAGCAACTAAAATTCTTACACAGTCACTATATACTCCATTTTCCTCATTTTTTCTAAAAATAGCATACACTCATGTACTCAAACTTCAAGCACCCAAAGTACAATCCTATTTAATGCCATACAAACATACCACAAATATATTAACACATATTCAAACTCTCTCCAAAGGAGACTTAATAGTGTTATTTAAAATGTCATATCATTAGATTCTGGTAATTTTTAATTCAACTTAAATTATGTTTAAATAAATCTGAAGCCCATAAGGTACATAATTTTTAAAGAACTTATACCATGTTTTTAAACTTTTTTTTTCTTTTTAATTTTGGAAGTTGATTCTCTTCATTCAACAATATAGATTCCAGGGATAAAACTCAGGCTTAACAGAAAGTGCTTCTGTTCCCTGAGACATCTCATCTGCCACAATTCTTACGTTTTTCAATTGGTCAAAGGTATTTTCTATTGACAATAGTTTTTTTTTCATATAATACAGCCTGATACCCGTTCCCCCTGTCTACAGCTCCCAGGCCCTCTTCCCACCTATCTGGATCTCTCATTAGAAAACAGACTTTTAAGGGATGAAATGATATGATATAACCAAAATTAACAAATCAGTATTGGACAAAACAAACAGAAGAATGGGGTTCAAGAAAAGATATAATAACTCTTGTTCATACATTCAGGTATCCCAAAAGAACACTAAACTAGGAAACACAATATATATTCAGATGACCTGGTGCAGACCTATTCATGCTGGTTTAGTGTCTGTGCATTCTTATGAGCTTTTATTCATGTGGACTTAGAGGACTTTTTTTCTTGGTGTCCTCCATCCCCTCTGGTTCTTCACTTGTTTTGCCTCGTAGTCTGCAGGGTTCTCTGGTCCCTAAGGAGAGGAATTTAATGGACGCAACCTATTTTGAGCTAAGTATTCCAATGTCTCTCATTTTCTGCGTAATGTCTGGCTGTGGGTTTCTTCCTCTGTTCCCATCTGCTGCATAAGGAAGCATCTCTGATGATGGGTGAGCAAGACACTTATCTACAAGTGTCTTCTATACTTCTATATTATTAGATTTCAGTATTACCCTTCAAATAGCACTTAATTTTAGATTTTTCTTCCTGTATTATCTCTGTTTTATAGCTAATGTGAATTTTTAAAAGAAAATCCATGCTCTCTTAACATGGGTAGACCAAATTTTGTGTCTAAGATAACTATTACTCATGTGCCTATTTATTTGGATTTTTCTGATTTCTCTGCAACATCTTTCTTCCAGCACTTTGTGACAGAAATCATACTTCTCTTTGCCAACTCAAATTATAAATATTTATGAAAAATTTTATATATGCCAGGTACTATGGTGCTAGGAATGTATCAGTGAGCAAGACAGAAAATATTATCCTACGATGTCTCATAGAGTAAAAAGAATAATAATTTACATAAAAGGTGAGAAAGAGTTAATAAAGGTAATAGAAAGATGGGGGATAAAAATAAAGGTACTAAATGTGAATAGGAGATTTGTTAATATTTGGTAATATTTACAATAAAGACTGCTATGAAGATAGCATTTTTAGATGTTTGAAAATTTCTTGAAAGCCTAAATATAATTCATTTACAGTGTATGGTTATTAGGTGAAACAACTGTGTATGCTCATGAATCGCTAAACATATTTATTTAAGGTCTTTATTTTGTGGAGCATAGAGTCAGTAAATAGACAAACTTAAAAACCAGACCCCAGCAACAAGCCAGTGGGGGTAAAACAGTGCTACTGTATGAAATGGTGTCACACATTTCTCAGCTCACTTTGTCCACTCTTCAGGATTCTTTGCCCAGGTTATGGTGTCACCTGCATTCAGGATAGGTCTTCTAACTAATTATGATCATTAGAAGTACCCACAGACCAACCTAATCTAGAAAATCCTTTCTTGAGATTTCCTTTCTAGGTCATTCTAGGTCATGTCAGGTTGACAGTTAAAACTAACAACCATAGTCATAGAAATTTTTCTTGAGAAGCTGTCTTTTGGATCAAATGCTCATGCTAGAAGGAAGCCAAGTAGTCAGCAAAAATTCTCCCATGGAAATAAATTGAAATGTCTAGCCTTCAGCTGATTCTGACTTTCTATGAAATGGTCAGCTGCAATTGCTAGTCATAAGAGTAAGCCATAATAGAGAAATGAATCTCCCTATCCCTATTTGAACTGCCCTATATGATACTGCTTAAAGAAGAATGGCTTAATTACTCAAACTCATGCCTGTATTACTGACTTGTTAGCTAACGTATTTCAGTAATTAAACTTTGGATTTTGTTACTGTTATCTAGCAGTGATAACTTCAGTAGTCACTAAGTAGGAGTAGTAATTAGTGGTGGGGTAAATACAGCATTAATGAGACTGTGATGTGTCATCACCACCCATAGACATCATATTTTTTATTGGATATTTTATTTACATTTCAGATGCCATAACCTTTCCCCATTTCCCCTCCTTAAAAAACCCCTATCCCATGCCCACCCCCCCTTTTTTTTTGCTTTTATACAATTTTTTAAAATGTTGATCAAAGGTTATATAAGTTTGGAAATGCTCAATCAGAAGTGTATCCCAATACCCAAACTAGATATATCAACTATCTTTGACTGGTGGAGACACGTGAACATCTGCCTCCATGTCCTCCTCTCTCTTTCTCTCTCTCATCACCTAGCTTCTCCTCTCCTTCATCTTCTCTCCTTACTCCATCTCTTCCTCTCAATACTCCTTCCCCCTAAGCTCCTCCTACATATCACACTTCCTGTTAAAGTAAACATTTCTCTCAAAATACAATTAGAGCATAATTATGTCAATTTGTACCAGTGCGGTACAAGATAGTCCTAATACCCAGTCTATCATTTTGTTGACTAACCAGAACCTCTGTCATCTCTGTAACTAAAACACTTAGTTCTGAACCTGGCTTTTTTCTTGGCTTTAGAATTAATGTCAGCTGAAAACCATCCACTCAGATCTTTTCTCTCAAAGTAAATAGCCAGGATTTGCTATGAGACTATAAGTTTTCAACCCTGTCAGAAATCCAGAATGAATGAGTTAACTGAAATTATGGGAAGCACTAAGCATAGCTTTTAAAACTTAGCCAATTTATAGAGACCGCTGATCACCTTGACACTCCCTATACTATACTACAACATTGGAGCATTTGATCTTCAGCCCTCTGGCTCAGGATCATCTGACAGACTTTAGTGATGCAGAATTATTAAGGGCTGGTTACTCTGTCTAGGCAGATATAATCAGTCGACTATTCTGCAAGTGTGTCCTTTTCTGGACAGTAATTTGTCTGTAGATGGAAAGAGGCAATTCTTGCCTAGTGGCTATCACCGAACAACTTGGAGTAACTCCAAGGATGCTCAATTTCTTCTTAGAATCCATGACAGGAAGCTGTCAGGAGCAGACAGGTCTCTAATCAAAATGAACATCAATATAGAAATATTTGTAAAGTCAATTCTATGGACTTGTGATGTTTTGAAAACCAACTATCCATGTAAGGTAACCTGGACTCTTGTCTGTTAACTCCTCTCAGCTATTTCTAAATAAAATATGGAAAATACTCTAACAATTAACTCAAAGCCATGAATTTGCTATAGTCCCTTAACTCATAGGCTAACCATCCCAAATCAGTTTTAAAAAAAGTGAAAGAAGGACTGGGTCTAAGCCTTGTATTCCTAAATGTGTTATACAGGCACAATGCCCATGAGAGTATTAATATTCATCTCACTTTTATATCAATAAGAAGCTCATACCAATGATAACCTTGAATTTGAAATCAAAGTAAATTTTGTAGCATTTAAGAAATTATAACTTCATCTTGATAATAATTATACAGATTTCTACCAATAGGTTATGGCTATGCAATAAATCCTAGCTAATCCTCCCTGTTCCACCAAATCCACTACTTTTCCCTAGAAAGACAGACCAATATTAACCACCTTAGTCCCCAAGCCCAGGGAATAGGGGTGCTGACTCTTCTTTAACTTCTTCAAGCTGATTATGGGCGTTGAGATATTAGAAGAAGGGTGGGGGAAGAGTAAGTTGATAAGCCTCTGACGCTGTGTCTTCACTGCATCGAGATGGAATTCCAGGACATCGGAGGTTTGGGCAGGTCTGCTCAGTATGCTTGCTTGATGAGTAGATACACTTCATTCCTGGCTATTCTGACTGGTGTTTGAAGAATCTCAAAAGTGGTTTGATTTTCATTGCTCTTATGGCTAAGAATGTTGAACATGCCTTTAAGTGCTTCTCACCAGTTTGGGTTTTCTCATTTGAGAATACTTTGTTTATGTCTGTACCCTATTTTAAAAATTGCATATTTTGGTTGGCTGTATCTGCATCTATATTAGAAAATGGTTAATAAAACAGACTAAGAACAAAATAAGGATAAAACTTCATGAAGGATATATACAAAATGTTACTTGGTTATGAGTGTTTATTATATTGTTTTCAGAATTTATTAAATGTTCAATGAGCTATATTACCACAATAACTAAGGATAAAATAAATAAACAGAGAAAAAATGCATATTTTCATGTTCATGTTTTCAGTTATTTATATATGTTATATATTAGCCCACTATTAGATATTTAGTTAAAAAGGTCTTTTTTTTCCATGCTGACTACTAATACTTTGTGAAACACATGGTATACTTGCCATAAAGAAGATGTTTAATTTTATGATGTCCAATTCATTAATTAACAGTATTAACTTTAGAATGTCCTTTCCTGCGACAATGATCTGTAAGTCTATTTTACAATTTCTCTTCTATCATATTCACTATATCTGGCTTTCTGTTGACATCCTTGGTCCATTTGGAATTGAGAGTTATAGTACATTATCCTTAACATGTTGTTCCATATTTTTACTGTTAGTTTTAGAGTGGTGGTGTTTTACATGCAGTTCATTTGTTCATATGCCTATTGAATATATAGGTACAAAGACCTATGTTGAGTAGGTAAATTCTAGAAAACTTGCTTTTGGAGTGGTTACCAGTATAGTTCCAACTTGAAATATCTAATTAGCTTCTCAGATATTATCTTCTTTTGTTATATTTATGAGACTACTTACTATAATTATTGCCAATAAACTGCTTAGTTCAAATAGTGTTATAAAATTATGTTTGAAGTTTGTATAATTCAAATATAAATTATCTAAGTAGTCAATATAAATCTCTTCTTTTAAGACTTCTAAGTGTTTAGCACACATTATCTTTTCTAGTTTAACTTTTTAAAAATACCATAGGTCTTTAATTTATTTAATTTTTAATTAAAAGCATTGGAAATATTTTGTTCTCATTGACTCTAAAGTGGACAATATATTTTAGAAAAATATTTCTATAAATATTTTCTTTTGTATAAGTTCAAACATTTACTCTTTCTTGATTATCTTATACTCTCTGTAAAATTTTTGCTCAATTAATAGGACAATAATTTGTAGCTTTCCAAGTTATAAACTTTAATTTGGGCTGGAGAGATGGCACAGAAGTTAAGAGCACTGGCTGCTCTTCCAGAGGTCCTGAGATTAAATCCTATCATATACATGGTAGATCATAGTGTCTATAACTGTATTCCCATGGGATCCCGTGCCCGTTTTTGGTATGCAAATGTACATGTGGACAAAAAAGTATATACATCAATTACAGAAAGAAATAAATGTTAAAAATCCTTTTATTTGAGCTATGTGTAAAAGGTCATTTACTGTCAAATCTTTAGACTAGTGTTTCCTAAATACTTTACCTAATTAACTATTTATTTTTTACCACAGCAAAAAGTTGTTTTTTAGAGCAATTTATTATGCATTCAGTTTATTATTTTCATGTAATTATGTGTTTGAGAAAGCATACATGAGTGCAAATGCACACACGTGTACACACAAACAAGTACATGTGAATTTGCATTCCATAGCATGCACCTGGAGATAAAAAGGTAACATTCAGAAGTCAGGTATCTCTTTCCATTAAGATTTCCAAGGATTTAACTCAAGTTGTTGGGCTGACTTGATAAACAGATAAATAGAGGTAAAAAATGTCAGATGACTGTTTTATCCACAGAGCCATCTGACAATTTTTATATCTATTTATCTGTTTATCATATCTTTTCTCCTGAGAATAATATTAGCATCTTGATGCCAGATACAAGTTTTTCCCTCTACACTATCAAGAACCTAGCCTAGTGGCTAACATGTAGTAAATAAATAAGACAATGAATGAACCATAACAGGGAGCGAACAGATGAATGAATAAATAATTAAAGAGAGATGTTTAACTGAAAATAAGTTCAGTAGAAAAGATGACCCTGATTTGAATGACAAGACTGATTATTAGAGGGCTGATAAAGATTTACTCCTAATAAAATTGAAGGACTTGAGTTAGGACCAAAAGCTGAGATGAAAAAGATATTAACTTAAAACAAATGTCCAACAAAGACTAAAAAATAGTTCAACCAAATAAGATTGAACTTCAAATAAGCAGTTAGAGAAGTATACATCAATACTACAGTTACCCTAATCCAGAATGGAGTCTTTAAATAAACAAACAGAATAAAATACGAGTAAGGATATGAAGAAAAAATACTACTGGTATGAACATAAACTACTCTAGCAGTATATAAATCAGTCCTAAAGTTTCTCAAAAACATCTACAAGTAGGACTTCCAAATGATTCAGCCTCTTCTATTAGTCCTGGATATTTACAAAAAAAGAATAAACATCTATATATCACACAAACAATTACATTTAAATGTTTATTTTAATAAACAATATTTATAACATCAAAGTTATGGAAGTAACATGGATGCCCAATGACAGAAGAATTGCTAAAAAATGTGATACAGGGGTCAAGAAGATTCTGCCAAGGTTAAGAGTACTGGCTGTTCTTCCAGAGATTCTGAATTCATTTCCCACAACCATATTATATCTCACAAAAGTCGATAACTCCAGTTCTAGGGTATACAAATACTCTTTTTGCCTCTACATCTGCCCACACATAGTAAACATAGATACATGATGGCTAAACACTAAAAATCAAATAATAAAAAAGAATATGTGATATGAGATATGTGTATATAATACACACACACACACACACGCACACATTGATTGCAGGGAAATGGATGCAACAGGTAGAAATTATGTTAAGGAAATGAACCTAGTTTCAGAAAGATAAATATATTATTCTCTTATTTGTGGCTTCTATATTTTACATAGATACATAAAATGATCTACATACATATACAGAAATAAAATTGTCTGTAAGAACAAAAGGTGGATAGCTATGAAAAAGGAGAATGCATACAAGTATCAGAAGATCTAGTTATCCTGCTGAAGTGTATATACCAAGAGGAAACAAATTCACTATGTCCAAGAAGTATTCACATTCTTGTATTCAATGCTACATTATTCACAAAAGATAAGTTATAGAAGCCATAAAGTAAGTGAATACCAAAGTATGCTTAACATGTAATATATACTCTTATGAAATCTTACAAATAGAATAATTACAAATTTATGAGCATACCAAGGATATACAATGTGTAACTAACCTTACGCTATGAGTCATAAGCAGAATAAGTAAGCCAGAAAAATAAATAATATCACTCGCAATTTTAAAAAGTGGCCTGTGTTTGCATATGCCATATTTACATATAAGGAGAAACCTTGAATATACACCTAAATTTCTATGGAAGTTTTAAATGGAGAAGGCAACCCTAAAATCTTAGGAAATCTCAAGATCTCAGAAATAGCTAAAGTAATCTTGAAGAAGGAAAAGACAATTGGAGGAATTACAAATTAGGAATTAAAATTTCATTGCAAACTATAATGAAAATAATATGGTACTTTCAGAAAAATAGACATATGGGCCACTGTGGTAAGACAGAAAGTTCACTAATACATACTATATGTATAGTTCAGTGATGCAAAAAGACAAGAGTCTCTTCAATAAATGTTGTGTGAAAACTGGATATCTACAATAAACAATTAAAATTCATCGCTGGACCAGACCCCTGCCCATTCTGCTGTTGTGTGGACCCCGGATTCTGCCCGAGACATTCTGGAGGCTCCAAGGATCCCACAGCCATCATTAGGTAGGAAGACCCACATACTGCCCTGAGCCCATAGCTGGGTGCTGTGAGTGCTCAGATTCCAGCAGATACCCCCCCTCCCTGCCCGTGCAGACTAGCACTCCCCTTCTGCCCCTCTCCCGGATCTGAGGCCTGGACCAGACCTCTGCCTGGTTTGCTGTTGTGTGGACCTGGGATTCCAGCTGAGACATACTGGAAGGTCCACTCAACCCAGAGCCACAGAGGAACAACTGAACTCAGAGCATCAGACAACATATCCGGAGATATCCTAGAGGAGACACTGCACCCAGAACAGCAGACGCCTAGCTGGACTGCTACCTTGGAGGCACCATATCCTGAGGCATCCTAGAGGTACCACTGTAATCAGTGCAGCTGGAAAAGATCACAGAGACATGTGGACCCTGAGAAGATCAGACACAAGCCAGATAACTAGAAAGGCAGGCTTCAGTCAGCGACAGCAAATACAGGCAGCACTAGAGTTAACCAGATGGCAAAAGGCAAGCACAAGAAAGTAAGCAACAGAAACCAAAGTTACATGGCATCATCAGAACCCAGTTCCCCCACCATAGCAAGTTCTGAACACCCCATCACACCAGAAAAGCAGGATTCAGAATTAAAATCACTTCTCATGAAGATGATGGAAAGTTTAAAAAGGACATAAACAACACTCTCAAAGAATTTGAGGAGAATGCAGGTAAACAGGTAGAAGCCCTTAAAGAAATGCAAGAAATCACAACCAAACAGGTGAAGGAATTACATAAAACCGTCCAGGATCTAAAAATTCAAGTAGAAACAATAAAGAAATCTCAAAGGGAGACTACCCTGGAGATAGAAAACCTAGGAAGAAGATCAGGAGTCACAAGACACAAGCATCACCAACAGAATACAAGAGATAGAAGAGAGAATTTCATGCCCAGGAGATACCATGGAAAACATAGATACAACGGTAAAAGAAAATGTGAAATGTAAAAAGCTCCTAACACAAAACATTCAGGAAATCCAAGACACAATGAGAAGGCCAAACCTAAGGATAATAGGAATAGATGAAGGTGAAGACTCTCAACTTAAAGGGCCAGTAAATATCTTAAACAAAATTATAGAGGAAAACTTCCCTAACCTAAAGAAAGAGATGTCCTTAAATATACAAGAAGCCTACAGAACCCCAAATAGACTAGACCAAAAAAGAAACACCTCCCATCACATAATAATCAAAACATCAAATATACAAAACAAAGAGAAGATACTAAAAGCAGTAAGGGGAAAAGGCAAAGTAACATATAAAGGCAGACCTATAAGAATTTCTCACCAGAGACTATAAAAGCCAGATCCTGGACTGATATCATACAGACCCTAAGAGAACACAAATGTCAGCCCAGACTACTATACCCAGCAAAACTCTCAATCAATATTGATGGAGAAAACAAAATATTCCATGACAAATCCCAATTTACAGAATATCTTACCACAAATCCAGCACTTCAAAGGATAATTGATGGAAAACTCCAACACAAGGATGGAAACTACAACCCAGAAAAAGCAAGAAAGTAATTTTCCAACAACCCTAAAAGAAGGTAGCTATACAAACATAACTCCACTGCCAAAACAAAAAATAACAGGAAACAACATTCATTTTTCCTTAATATCTCTTAATATCAATGGAATCAATTATCCAATAAAAAGATATAGACTATCAGACTGGATACATAAACAGGACCTAACATTTTGCTGCATACAGGAAACACCTTTGTGAAAAAGACAGACACTACCTCAGAGTAAAAGGTTGGAAAACAATCTTCCAAGCAAATGGCCCCGAGAAACAAACTGGAGTAGCGATTCTAATATCAAATAAAATTGTTTTCAACCAGAAGTAATCAAAAAAGATAAAGAAGGACACTTCATATTCATCAAAGGAAAAATGTACCAAGAGGAACTTGCAATTCTGAACATCTATACCCCAAATGTAAGGGCACCCACATACATAAAAGAAACTTTACTAAAGCTTAAAGCATATATTGCACCTCACACAATAATAGTGGGAGATTTCAACACCCCACTCTCAGCTATGGACAGATCATGGAAACAGAAACTAAACCAAGACACAATGAAACTAACAGAAGTTATGAACCAATTGGACTTAACTGACATCTATAGAACATTTCATCCTAAAACAAAATAATATAACTTTTTCTCAGCCCCTCATGGTACCTTCTCCAAAATAGACCATATAATTGGTCACAAAACAAGCTTCAACAGATACAAAAAGATTGAAATAATCCCTAGTACCTTATCAGACCACCATGGACTAAGACTCGTCTTTGACATGGACAAAATCAAGGGAAAGCCCACATACACTTGGAAACTGAGCAATGCTCTACTCAATGATAACTTGGACAAGGAAGAAATAAAGAAATAAATTAAAGACTTTTTAGAATTAAATGAAAATGAGGACACATCATATCAAAACTTGTGGGACTCCCTGAAAGCAGTACTAAGAGGAAAAATCATAGCTCTAAGTGCTCACAAAAAGAAATTAGAAAGAGCATACATTAACAACTTGACAGCAAACCTGAAAGCGATAGAACAAAAGAAGTTAATATACCCATCAGGGGCCATCAGGAGACCATTCCACCTGGGTATCCATCCCATGTACAGTCACCTAAGCTAGACACCCATGTGGATGGCTGGACATGCATGCTGTCAAGATTATGATATAGCTGTCTACTTAGAGGTCTGCCAAAGATTAACACATTCAGAGGATGATGCTCACAGCTAACTGCTGATATGATCAAGGGTTTCCCAATGGAGAACTTAGAGATAAGACTGAAAGAGCAGAAAGGGTTTGTGACCCCAGGAGGAAAGCAACAATACCAAACAACCAGAACCCCCCAAGGTCTAAACCACCAGCCTGGGAGCACATAGGGAGGGACCCATGACTCCAGCAGTATATGTAGGGGAGGATGGCCTTGTCAGGCATAGGTGGGAGAGGAGTTTCTTGGTCTCATAAAAAATGAACACAGAGTGTGTGAGGGGGAATGTGAGGGTGGGGAGAGGGTATTGGGGGTGGGGTAGGTGTGGGCACTGCCTCGTAGAAGCATGAAGAGGATAGATGGATAGGAGGTTTCTGGGTGGTGGGAGGAAGTGGGGTAAGGGGATAAAATCTGAAAGGTAAATATAATACCCAATTTAAAAAAAGAGAGAGATGAAAAAAGGGGAAAAGGAGAAAAAAGAGAAAAAAAATAAAGAAAAACATAAGAGATTTAATAACACAAAGGGAAGGATTTAGAAATTTAGGATGCAGTTTATGTTAATGGAAACAGTATCACAGAAACTGGAAAATCACACCCTCATGGAAGCACAAGGAGTGGGGATGGGATAAGGGGTTCCTGGGTGGTAGGGGGAATGGGATAAGGGGATAAAATTTGAAATGTAAATATTACAACCAATTTTTAAAAGGGGGAAAAAGAAAAGTTGTTAGAACCAACATCTTTAAAAAAAATGTCAGCCCTCTAGGAAAAAAAAATTTTTTTCTTGATACGAAAACTTGTTCTGAGAATTGTATATTGCAGAATACACAGCCTTGGTATATCTACTCATCAAGCATATTGAGCAGACCTGCCCAAACCTCCAATGTCCTGGAATTCCATCTCGATGCAGTGAAGACACAGCATCAGAGGCTTATCAATTTACTCTTCCCCCTACTCCTCTTCTAATATCTCAATGCCCGTCCTTAATCAGCTTGAAGAAGTTAATGAAGATTCAGTGCCCCTATTCCCTGGACTTGGGGACTAAGGTGGTTAATATTGGTCTGTCTTTCTAGGGAAAAGTAGTGGTTTTGTTGGAACAGGGAGGATTAGCTAGGACTTATTGCATAGCCATAACCTATTGGTAGAAATCTGTATAATTATTATCAAGATGAAGTTATAATTTCTTAAATGGTACAAAATTTACTTTGATTTCAAATTCAAGGTTATCATTGGTATGAGCTTCTTATTGATATAAAAGTGAGATGAATATTAATACTCTCATGGGCATTGTGCCTGTATAACACATTTAGGAATACAAGGCTTAGACCCAGTCCTTCTTTCACTTTTTTTTAAACTGATTTGGGATGGTTAGCCTATGAGTTAAGGGACTATAGCAAATTCATGGCTTTGAGTTAATTGTTAGAGTATTTTCCATATTTTATTTAGAAATAGCTGAGAGGAGTTAACAGACAAGAGTCCAGGTTACCTTACATGGATAGTTGGTTTTCAAAACATCACAAGTCCATAGAATTGACTTTACAAATATTTCTATATTGATGTTCATTTTGATTAGAGACCTGTCTGCTCCTGACAGCTTCCTGTCATGGATTCTAAGAAGAAATTGAGCATCCTTGGAGTTACTCCAAGTTGTTCGGTGATAGCCACTAGGCAAGAATTGCCTCTTTCCATCTACAGACAAATTACTGTCCAGAAAAGGACACACTTGCAGAATAGTCGACTGATTATATCTGCCTAGACAGAGTAATCAGCCCTTAATAATTCTGCATCATTAAGATCTGTCAGATGATTCTGGGCCAGAAGGCTGAAGATTTGATGCTCCAACGTTTGGTAGTATAGGGGTTTTCCAAGTATTCAGCAGTCTCTATAAATTGGTTAAGTTTTAGAAGTTATGCTTCCCATAATTTCAGTTAACTCAGTCATTCTGGATTTCTGACGGGGTTGAAGACCTATAGTCTCATAGCCAATCCTGGCTATTTACTTTGAGAGAAAAGATCTGAGTGGATGGTTTTCAGCTGACATTCATTCTAAAGTCAAGAAAAAAAGCCAGGTTCAAAACTAAGTGTTTTAGTTAGGAGAGATGACAGAGGTTCTGGTTAGTCAACAAAATGATGGACTGGGTATTAGGAGTATCTTGTACTTCACTGGTACAATTAGGAATAATTATGCTCTAATTGCATTTTGAGAGAAAAGTTTTATTTAAAAGGGAAGGTGAAGCTAGGTGTTAAGAAAGCGAAAGAGAGAGAAAGAGAGACAAAGAGGGGGTGGGGTATGGGGCAGATGTTCACGTGTCTCCCTCCACCAGTCAAAGATAGTTTTTATATTTAGGTTGGATATTGGGTTACACTTCTGATTGAGCATTATCAAACTTATAAAGCCTTTGTTAACATTTTAAAAATGTATCAAAGCAAAAAAGGAAAAGGGGGCATGGGATAGGGGTTTTCTAGGGAGGGGAAATGGGGAAAGGGGATGGCATCTAAAATTTAAATAAAATTTAAAAAAAGATACTCTTATGAAATGGCCAAAGAGTAACAGGTGTTGAGAATCTGCAGAAAATTTACCTCTTTTCACACTTGGAAATGGAAGTTGCCACAATCATAGAAAATAGGATGGAGGCTGCTAAAAAAAAACCAATCACATACAGCTCTTCCAAGATCTGGCAATGCCAATATGTGTATGTATCCAAAGGAAGCAAAGTCACTATTTACAAGAGAGAACTACAGTATTGTGCTCAATGAAATAGTATTCAAAAAATTAATAAAAGAATGATTAATAAAATGTGTCCTTCTTAGAAATGGGAACAAAATACTCATGGGAGCAAATATAGAAACAAAGTGTGGAGCAGAGACTGAAGGAAAGGCCATTCAGAGACTGCCCTACCTAGGGATCCATCCTGTATACAATCACTAAACCCAAACACTATTCTGGATGCCAAGAAGGACATGCTGACAGGAGCTTGATATAGCTGTTACCTGAGAGGCTCTATCAGAACCTGCCATATACAGAGGTAGTTGCTCACAGCCAACTATTGGACTGAGCAGGGGAACCGAAATGGAGGAGTTAGAGAAAGGACTGAAAAAGTTGAAGGGGTTTGCAAACCCATAGGAAGCACAACAGTATCAAACAACCAGACTCCCCCCCCCCCAGATCTCCCAGGGACTAAACTATCAACCAAGGAGGAGTACACATGGAGGGACCCATAGCTTCAGCCTTATATATAGCAGAGGATAGGGTTGTCTGGCATCAATGGGAGGAGAGGCCCTTGGTCTTTTGAAGACTCAATGCCCCAGTGTAGAGGAATTTGGGGTCAGTAAGGAAGGAGTGTGTGGGTGGGGGAGCACCCTCCTAGAAGCAGGGGGAGGAGGGATGGAATAGGGGGTTTCTGGGGGGAATACTGTGGAAGGGGATAACATTTGAAATGTATATAAACAAAATATCTAATAAAAAAGTAAAAAAAAAATTGTATGTGTTTATACACACATATCTTAGGTATGTGATAATATAGATTATTGCATAAACATTTAAGTTAAATGCAACAATAGAGACTCATTGAAAAAATACTGAAAGTTTTGTGAAACTTGGAGAAACAGAATAAAGAAAGAACTACCAAAGAGGAAGATGAGGAAATAGGGAAATGCTTGACTGAAAAACAGCACATCATATTTGTTGATGACAATCTAGAGAAAAAATAAAACTAATACAGCATTGTTTTGAATATGAATGATTTTGGCTATCAAGGAAATCACTGCGAAAATGGCTCCAACAACTGAAAAGGGAACTACCAAATGTTTCAGCTATATGATTCTAATTTATTATATAGTAGTTATATGTACACACCACATTTGTTCCATCACTCTTCATAAAAGCTGTCTTAGATACTTTTGTATTAAGGTTATAAAATACCATGACCAAGAAAAGTTATAAAAGAGAGCATTTGCAGAGGGTTAGAGCTCATGATGGCAGAGCAAAGAAGTGCCAGCAGGAAAAAATTGAGAGTTCACATCTCAAAATACAATTAGAGGGCAGAGAGTATAAATGAGAATGCCAGGAGTCTTTTGAAGCAAAGCCTGATCTCATTGACACACTTCCTCTAACAAGGCCACATCTTCTAATCTTGAGCCCATGAGGACCAGTTTCATTCAAGCTTTCAAAATAACTAAGCTATGAACCAACTTATATGCCCACCAGCAGATAAATTAAAAGAAAAAATATAGGAAAAGGTACATAATGTTCATTTTTTAAACTACAAATGAAAAAATATTATTTCATCTGCAGAAAAGTGAGTAGAAATAGAGAATTATGTTAATCTGAATAAGCCAGACAGAGAAGTAAAAATATCACATTATCTTTTATACATATAGTCTAAGTTTTAAATAAAATCATGAGCATGGAAAAATACATTCACAGCATGTTATAAGAAAAACCCAAATACAATAACAAAAGTTTTAAAAAGATGAAAGTAGAAGGGAGAATATCTGTGATGAAGTATCAGCATAAGTGAGAGTATGGGAGGGGAACAAAAGAGGTACTGAGAGTGAATATGATCACAATGTATTATATAGATATGTAAAATGGCACAACACAACCCTCTGTTTTGTATAATTAATATATGATACAAAGGTATAGGCTTTTGATTACAACATTAATATATTCCACAGCCCTAATATATTTCCATGGTGAATGTATTTGGTAATACACTACATTCTTAACATATTTAGAAGATTATTTTTTCATTAGTCCCATTATAAATAAAATTGTAACTGTGACATAATGGAATTCACTTGACTATATTAATGTACCAACAAATACTGCATACTTTGCATGCATTATTTTTTGTTTGTCAATTACACCTCAATAATCCTTGAAAACTAAAACACAAATTATGTACTTCTAATACTCCTCCAGGAAGTCAGAATTTTTAGTGACCTATTACATTATTAAATTTTTATTAAACTTGGATATAAAATTGTAGCACATAAGAATTATAAATGAATAAAAATTCCAGATAACATGAAATGAATTATGGAAAACCTAAGTTGTGACTGCCTAAACATACCTGCAAATCTGTTTTGATAGTAATTAACACTGAATACATAAGCCACCCTACTCAGTTTTCATAGTATTTTATGAAATACAGGTTCTTATTTTTACCATTTGCTAAAATCGTTCTGAGGCTTAGATGTGTTGTATAACTTATTCAAAGTTATCATGTAATAAAGAACAAAGCTGAAATGCAACCTCTATTTTCCCTAATTGCCAAAGTTATGTCTTACAATTTCCTATATTGCCATACTTCCTACAAAGTAGTCATCGGACTGAGTACCATGTTCTTCCATCTTATTTAATGATCATAAATACCCTATGATGCTAGAGCTATTTTTGGTCAACTTTTGCAGTTGAGAAATCTGCAGCTTCAAAAATTTAATTTGATGTTTCATGTGTTCAGGAAATTAGTTGAGAGTTGAAATTCTCACACAATTGTATCTGATTATGAAGCACATGTTCTTTTTACTCAGCCATTCATTCACTTTTAATGCTTGGGCTATCAATGTTAATCAAGTGAGCATTTGCTTTTATGATACAATTTGAAAGGATTTGAAGAATCATCTCCTTTGCTAGTTTCTCAGAAGAGCAGGAATATTCCAAATTATCTGTACTGCATAAAAGCTATAACAAAGATTTTGTGTTTTATAACTTTTATCTGTTGGTAGTCATATTTAGTTTTAATCTGTTTTAATTAATAAAACCCAACACCCTTTCATGGCAAAAGTCTTGGAGAAATTAGGGATACAAGATACATACATAAACGTAATAAAAGCAATATACAATAATCCTATTGCCAACATTAATATAAATGGAGAGAAACTTAGAACAATTCCACTACAATCAGGGACAAGAAAAGGCTGTCCAGACTCTCCCTATCTATTCAATATAATAGTTGAACTTCAAGCTAGAGCAATAAGACAACTAAAGGAGATAAATGAGATACAAATTGGAAAGGAAGAAATCACAGAATTGCTATTCATTGATGATATCATAGTATTTACATGTGACCCCAAAAACTCTCTCAGAGAACTCCTACAGCTGATAAACACCTTCAGCAAAATGGCTAGATACAAAATTAACTTAAAAATTTATAGCCCTCCTTTATGCAAATGATGAACTAACTGAGAAAGAAATTAGGGACACACAATCTTTCACAATATCCACAAATAATATAAAATACCATAGTGCAACTCTAAGCAAACAAGTGAAAGACCTGTATAACTTCAAGTTTCTGAAGAAAGAATTTTAGGAAGATATCAGAAAATGGAAAGATCTCCTATGCTCATGGATCAGTAGGATTAACATAGTGAAAATGGCTATCTTACCAACAAAATTCCAACACACTTCTTTGCATACCTTGAAAAAGCAATTCTCATCTTCATATAAAAAAAGAAAAAAATGCAGGATAGCCAAAACAATCCTAAACAATAAAAGAACCTCTGGAGGAATCACAATCACAGACCTCAAGCTGTGCTACAAAGCAATAGTAATAAAAATCACATGGTATTAACATAAAAACAGGTTGATCAATTGGAATAAATTCTCAGTAAGCTGGGAGTCAAACCTCACTCCTATATTTCCAGCATTTTGAACTACAAAGTACTTTGAATTACAAAGACTGCATATTGTAGGTCATCTGAGTTACACAATGAATTACAGGCCAACTTCAACAAAATAGAATAAATTTTTTATATTATTATGGTTCCTTCTGTGTGTAGTAGATGATATGCTATTTTATTACTCTTCTCTGGAATTAATGGATTTTTGTTTGTTTGAGACAGGGTTTCTCTGGGTAACCACCCTGACTTATCTTAGACCTTGCTTTGTAATCCAGGCTGCCTTCAAGTTCAGAGAAATCCACCTGCCTCTGCTTCCCGAGTGCTAGGATTAAGGACATGTGCCAAGACTCTCCAGCCTCATGGCTATTTTATTGGCTAATGGGGGAAAGAAAAATGCTTTACCCAAGGGACATCTAAAGTCAATCATACTGATAGGGAAAGCATATAAAGTCATTTTTGTCTCACATTGATCTAATGAAAGTATCATAGTATTTTCCTTTATACTTCCTTTTATTCTAAGTCACATGATACAGAACCTGATCTGCAAATAAAAGCACAGATTTAGACTTGAGAATAGAGAGAAGTGATGAGAGATGGGAAGAAAGTTTATAGGAAAAAAAAAGTGCTGAACACCTATGTACTGGGCATTTAATGTACAAGTTAATTAGGTACTATGAATTGATGGCATTTGTGGGGCAACTGCGTAGTTCATTTTTGTTTCAGACTCAATCAGTGCCAGCCAAAATGGGTTATTTATGAAACACATAGATGTATGAGGTTTTGATTTTTTGTATATATATTTGGGATATAATATTGGTGTGTGGCTTCTATTTCTTTCATGTAGAACAGCCACAAAATTATAAAGATGTAATTCTACCCATGTCTGTCTTAGTTAATGAGTGAGTTTACTGAAGTTGTATCTGGGAGTTTGGGTGAAGGATTAGTTACAGGATCTTAGATGGCTCAAAGGCAACTACGTTGCTCAAAGACCCATACTAGCATAGTTGAGAACTTATGAAATCTGCCTCCCTGGAGCTCCCTGCGTGATTTCAAGAAGCTCATCTTGTCAGAGAATCTTCTCTCTCCAGCATGTATTACTCCTTATATAATCTTATAACTCTTGTATTAAGAGCTTTCTTACCATTCTGTTGGTTTACTCCATGAACTTTCTAAGTTTCATTTGCTTCCTAAATTACAAGCCACCCACTAAAGGGTAATGTTTTACATTGGAGGAAAGAGCTAAAGTACAAGATCATTCAGTGCAAGCGCACAATGTGTATCTACAATTATTTCAGGGCAAATGTGTGTGTGTGTGTGTGTGTGTGTGTGTGTGTATTGTATATGTATGTCTATATACACATTAATATGTGTATGTAATAGATTACTGTGAACTGTAACTATGTACTTTGAGCCTTTATTATCCTTGTTACTTTTTTGTCCTTTAATTATGTACCTTAGTTTCTTTATCATCAAGACAGAGAGCCTATTATTTTGACTTAAAATTTATATAATATAGCAAGGAAGAAATATCCAGCTGATCCTCGAGAGTGCTTCTGCAGCTGAAGGCATGGTAGCATAGTACAAGCAAAAAGACAGCTGTTCTGGAGAAGATGGTGGCATTGCCTCCCCCCAAATGCTGCCTTTCCTCTTTAGGCTTCAGATGCGTGTTCATTTAAGAAAAGGTCAGGAAATAAAGCGTCAAAATTCTGGTCAGCCAACTCCAATTAACTTGCGAGAAGCAGATGTCCCATTCCTCATTATGCTGAGCAGACATTGGAGTTGTCTGAGGTGAGGGCATACACACATACTTGACAGAATTCTCTGAGGCAATTTTGGCTTGCAATTGAAAGATAAGGGCAGCAGAAACAACTTGAATTAATTTTAGCCCTGGGGAATGAGGGATCTACATAAACCAAAAGAAGGAACCCCATTATTCAAAGAGAAGGCTGATAGGATATGATGGTCTAAGCTATTGATGTTACATTTAAAATGTATTTATGCACTATAAGACATGAACCAAGTCATGGGCAATAAAGGAAACAATTCCATTGCTAGAGAGAGAAGTATTTACTAACAGAAATAAAGGCAGGAAGTAGGTTTCTTTTTAAAAAAAAAATAGTTTATCCTGTTTTATTTTCACTCACAATGTTATCACTGGCTATTTAGAACTGTTATTTGAATATTGGAATATGCATATAATAAAGGAACACAACAGAAGAAATGATCCTTGGAAACTATTTTTTTGTTTACTTTTGAAATGGAGTCTCACCATGCAGATTCAGATGTTATGGAGCTCACTATGTAGACCAAGTTAACCTTGAACTTACAGAGATTTACCTATATAGGATTCCTAAGTGCTGGGATCAAAGGCTTGTGCCACCATGCTCAGCAGGATCATAATTTATAAAAGCACAATGACAAGAGTGTTGGGTGAAAGAACAATGATTTTGAGAGGGTTAAGAAAATGAAGCTAAGAGGCTAAACCAAAGGTGCATACTTTAATTTTTTCTAGTTAGTTTTAATTGTCAGCTAGAAACAGCCTAGAGTCATCTGAAAAACTTTATTTGAGGAATTGGCTTGCAGGCACATCTGAGTGTAGTTTGTCCTCATTCAAACTTTTAAGTTGAGTCCATAATATCACCTGCTTAAAGAAACAGAGAATGCTTGAAGAGGGTGATGAGTGAATGAACACCAAAGTTCAAGCTTGCCTCTTCTGGTGTCTTGGTAGTGAAGTTTTCTATCAGAACAATTCTGACCCCAGTTCCTTGCTATCTCTTGACTTGTGATTTCCCCCAATTCCCAATCTTGTGCTCATGTCAAGCATGTGATGCCATTACTTGTGCTATAGAACTGTGAAAGCCTTTAACTTAACCTGCTATTTTTGTGACATTGGCCATATTCAGCCACCTACTCATTATTGGAGCCTGCAGGATTCATAGCTGGGTAAGGTTTTGGATGACTTTTCTCCCCTAGTAGACTTGCATGCAGTTTTATGATTGTATTTAAAGCCACTCCATGGAAAAGAAATCACAACTGGGATTGTAAACCTGGTCAAGAACTATTGGCTGAGAAAGTCATATGCTTAATGGGAGGTCTTATGCCCTACTACTCTTATTGTGCTAAATTAACAAAGTTTCAAACTCCCCTCTAAATATATAAATCAAGTGAGGTGAGTCCATGGATAAAAGCACTTGCTGTCAAGACTATCCTAAATTCATTTCCTGGGACTCTTATGATTGGAAAGTATCAACTCCCAAGGCTGTCATGGATGCATGTGCATGAATGCACACACATGCATGTGCACACACACACACACACACACACACACACACACACACACACACGTAGGTAACAAAAGTAAATTTAAAAATACTTAACTTTATACCCATATAGTAATGCAGCTTCCAACCCTCAGGAGAGAAGCTTCCTGCAATGGACAGCAGTCAATATTGAGAGTCACAGCTACTAAAATATAAAGAATAGGTGACAGTGGAGTGCTCAGCCCCAAATGGAACATTTATGTCACTTCCCTACTCTTAAGGCTTGGGGAAGATTTAAGAGGTGGCAGAAAGATGGTACGAACTAGACACTGTGGAGGACCAGAACACAGTAGGGTTTTCTGTATAGGACAAGACCACTGCACTCATTAACTCATAGCAGTTGTGGTTGCCTATACAAGATGGGTGGGAGATCAATCCAGTTAGCATTCTAGCATGCAGAAAAGAGGGGATACTGAAACCTAATCTACAGCTAAAAGTTATTAATGGTTATGCACATATTGACAGTACTAATCTCTGAGGGGTATACATTTTTTAAAAAAGAGTTTGGGAAGTGGAGAGGTAACCAGAGGCATGTCTAGCAAAAATTAGGAGGTATGGGGATATATATGTTTAAAATATACTGCACACATATTAATTCTCAAATAATAGATAAAATTAAAACATTTAAAGAACCTTCATGAAGGGCAAAAAATAAAGCTACCCACCCTCAAACTTTTCCTTCCAAACTCAGAGCCACATGAAGTGTCCAAAGTTTGTTTTGTTCACAAGAGCAACACAAATGGGGGACTCCAAAGTAAGAAAATTGAAGTGAGCTGTGGGGGTACTCATTCCTATAGTGATGACTACATAGGTGTAAGAATATCCAAAAGGAAACAAAATGTACACATTTATGTATTTAAATGTTATTGTTTCTGTGTGTATGTGTGTATATGCATGTGTTCTTGTGAGGATGTATGGCTGCATGAAGGATCACTCTGTGTGTGTGTGTGTGTGTGTGTGTGTGTGTGTGTGTGTGTGTGTGTGCATATGACAGAGGACAACTTTGTCTTAGATACTCAGGTGGTGTCCACCTTAAAAACACAAACAAAGGAAAAACAACAACAAAAAACTCACCAAGGTCTCTCACTTACCTGGGACTTACAGGTAGGGTGTGCTAGCTGGCTAACAAGTGCCAAAGATCACCCCTTCTCCACATTCTCTGTGGATATTAGCTCAAAAGCTCAGAATACCCAAGATATAATTCACAGCCCACATGAAGCTCAAGAAGAAGTAAGACCAAAGTGTGGATGTTTCAGTCCTTCTTAGAAGGGGGAACAAAATACTCATGGGAGCAAATATGGAAACAAAGTGTGAAACAGAGACTGAAGGAAAGGCAATACAAAGACTGCCCCACCTGGGAATCCATCTCATATACAGTCACAAAACCCAGACACTATTGTGGATGCCAAGAAGGACATGCTGACAGGAGCCTGATATAGCTGTCTCCTGAGAGGCTTTGCCAAACCCTGACAAATACAGAGGCAGATGCTCACAGCTAACCATAGAACTGATCATGGGATCCCCAATGGCGGAGTTAGAGAAAGGTCTGAAGAAGCTGAAGGGGTTTGCAACCCATAGGAAGAACTACAATATTAATCAACTAGACTCCCAGAGCACCCAGGGACTGAACAACCATCCAAAGAGTACACATGGAAGGACCCATAGCTCCAGCTGCATATAAAGCAGAGGATGGTTTTGTTGGGCATCAATGGGAGGAGAGGCCCTTAGTCTTGTAAAGGCTTGATTCCCCAGTGTAGGGGAATGTGAGGGTGGAGAGATGGGCATGGGTGGGCAGGTGGAGGAGCACCCTAATACAAGCAGGGGAAGGGGAGGGGATTGGGGGTTTGGGGGGGACCGGAAAAGAGGATAACATTAGAAATGTAAATAAAGAAAATATCCAATAAATAAAGAAAGAAAGAACAAAAATGTTTTCAACACTACACACAGATTTTTAAACTTTAGTTTTTGATACAAGGACTCACTATGTAGCCTCATAGTAATCTGCCATTCTCTGCCACTTGAGTTTAAAAGTATATGCCACCACCTTGCCCAGCCGATGAAGTACTTTTTTAATGTGAGTTCTAGGGATCAAACACAGGTCCCTCACGCTTGTGAGGAATCATCTGAGTTATCTCTCCAGCTCCTCTTTTGCTCTTTTACAAATAATTCTACCATAAATTGTTTCTAGGATACCTCATGAAGGGATTTAAAAAGTGTTAGAAAAAGACAGACAGAGTAAAGCTACCTGGAAAGGAACAGTTGTTTTATGCTGTAGACATTACTACCTGCTTCGTGGCCAGCACTAATTGGCAAACCCCTCTTCACTCTTCTATTTCTCCAATTTGTGAAGAAATAGGCTAAATCAGTGTGGCACTTGCAGCTTTCAGTCACAATTACTCTATTATATACAATGGAGCCTTTTGATGGGGTGAAGTTATAAGAGTTTTAACATAAAATTTGGCGTAACATCAAAATCTGAACAGAACTTATTTTTTTTCTAACAAAGGTAACTAATTTATTTAGAGATGTCTTTGACTTTCACCACTGTGGGGGTGGTCAGGAGCACCAGGTGTGCTCTTTTATAGTGAGGCTCAAGGTTTTTGACCGGTGGTGGCAGATGAGAACAGCATCTCTAACCTGTAACTGATGAGGCACACTCAGGTCTCCAGTCTCATAAGTTTCCTTTAACTGTTTCCAGACCTCACGTCGGACCACCTCAAATGTTTTCATGTGGACAAGCAAGGATTTAGAAAGAACAACATCAGATTCATATATTTTATCTATTTCAGTAAGTGGTGGAGACCCCCCCCCCTCATAAAATCTTATAAGGTGTTAGTTTAAATCATAACCTGGAACAAGGCAAAAGGAAGGAGGACTATCCAGTCATCTCCCACCAGTCTCCAAGGCTAATTTAGCTTTCCTACCTGTCTTGAGCTCTGGGGTCTGTAAGCACAATGTAATTTTTAATTAATTTCTAGCTGGATGGCCAGTCCCTGACTTGCCTGGGCAACAAAGGCAGGTCTCTTGTCAGACCCAATTATCTTGGGTATTTCAAACTTGAGAAGTTCTCTTTTAAGATCTTCTTAGTCACCACTTTGGCAGTCTCAGTCTTTGTAGGAAAGGCTTTTATCCAGCCTGAAAAAGTATCTATAAAGACTAACAAGTATTTGTTACCATATTTAGCAGGTTTGACTTCCATGAAGTCCACTTCTCAGTAGGCCCCAGGTCTGTCTCTTTGAAATCTTCTTCCTGGGGGACATCTTAAATATCCAGCATTAGTCAGGACACAGGCCTCACAGTTTTTTACTACTGTTTCAGCTACATGAGATAAGTTCATCACATAAAATTTAGAGGACTTTCAACAGTCAGGATCATAGTAGCTCTTTGAGCAGCCTTTTTAGCAGTCACCTGATTTCTTTTAGTAACAGCATCTTGAGCTTTCTGATGTCCAGGACAATGAATTATGGCCACATTTTAGGCAAATGGATGGCCTCGAGGAGGCTCAGTATTTTTCTTTTTAATTGTCTTTTCCTGTAGAAGTCAGCAGCACCTCTGTCCATAAATTGTCCTGTGAATATGGGCAGTGGCAAAAGCATACCTGCTATCAGTGTTCTCTCTGGCAAGCTGCTGGTCCAAATCACTTGTTTTTTTAATCTATCACTGCTATTCCAACCATCAGCTTACCTTCAATCAAAAAGCTGCTCTCGTCAGTATACCAGTTCGGACTCTCTGGCCAAGGTTGGTCTTCTGCTAGGATGTCAATGGACAGGGGGAGGAATCATCAGTCTCAGGCAGCAAGGCAACAGGGTTCAGGATAGCCAGGGTGGCAAAGATCACCCTTTCATGTGGGCATTAGTATCAGTCATGGGGCTGCCAGATAATGTTTCCAAGGGAGTGGGGTGCCACAACAGTTATCTGCTGTCCCAGAGTCAATTTCCATGGTAAGAGTGGCAAGGAACCAGAATGTCTTACTGTAACAGTCTATGAATGTGAAGTCTAATCCTTTCTCTGGCTTCACAACTCATTGGGTACTGCTTCACTCCAATAGAGGAGGCACTGGCTTTTCCAATTTTTGGAAATTGTTTTAGCCATTTATTAATGTCGGGGCTTCTAGCTATTTTTGAAGCTCTGGAAGCCGATACTCATCTTCTAGTTTTAAGGCCAATATCATATAGGTGGGGGATCTCTCAAGTCACCCCTGGTCCTGTCTGAGTAAACTTCAACTTTGTTTTTCCCCAACAAAGGCATAGGGCACTCAGGAATAACCAGAATGAGACACTTGTCTTTTTGACAGATCAAAAGTTTGTGAAGTAATCAAAGAATATAGTTTCTGCCCAGTTGCCCCTATGACTATGGTCTTAGTCTTCTGTTGCCCAGCACCTGTCCTTTCTCTCTCTCTCTATCTCTTATAACTGTGGCCAGTATTCTAGTCTTCAGTCTCTCTTTTGTGATATATTTTTCTGTCTCTTTAACTAAATCTTGCAGTGTATAATCTTGTAATCCCTCTATACTCTGTAACTTCTTACCTGTCAACAGAGCCCAGAAAGGTAAATTGTCAGCTGCTCCCTACCTGTAGCCATATCCCAGTCTGGTCAGTTAAGGGGGGCTTCTAACAGGATCCTTTCTTGTTCTTCTGTGGTAAAGAGAACCTCTAAAAGTTGCTGGCAATCATCACAGTTAGGCCGGTGGAAAAACATTGAAGACTTTTCAATTCAGGTCAGACAGGCAAGGTTATCTGAAAAGAAAGGGTGATTAATCTTCTAGTTTGGTCTGTGCCTCGTTCCTCAGAGGGCCAGGGCTCGGGAGCCTAGCTTTCTCTTTCTCACCCATGGTGGTGGATCTTGGACCAGGTCCTGCCACACAGTAATGTATGGCTGTTGATTGGGGTGTGACCCTGGTCCTTCCTGAAAAATAATAGCTTTAACTTTAAAAATAATAGTCAAGACAAAAGTCTCTTCTGGTGGCCGGTCAACATCAAAAGTCAGTCACTCTGAGGGACAAAAAATCTGCCAAGGTCTTTTCTTGATCTCAACTGATAAGCTATGTGCTCTGGTTTTAACTTCAGTTCAATGGTCTAGAGTTAAACTTTAGTCACAGTCTGTCATCATTGTCACAAGTAACATAAAATCCAGACAAAATATATTCACAGAAAGACTAACAAAAAACCTGTCTCAATCTCGAGTGCCAGCCAGGAGGGATTCCACATCCTAGCTACCAGGAGGACCACCATGTCCTCCCTGGAACCCAGTCCCTGAGAATTCCTGTCCTTTTTGGGATGTCTCCCAGGACTACAGCTGGTGATTTCCCTAGCACGTCTGCCAATCACCCCATTCATATCCTCTCGAGACAGAAACGGCTGCAAACAGCTGCAAAGAACTGAAAGTACTTTCACAAAACCAGCTTACTGAGACAGTATGGACAAGAGAATGGGCCCAAAAACACAGCAAAACACAGAAACAGAGACAACAAATTGGCCAAAACCAGAAATCATACCACCGAGTGGGTTCTTAAGAGCTTAGGATGGTTGAAGTTTCCTGGTCAGGGAACCAAAAATGTAAGGCCCCCACAAAGGGAAGCCCTCACCCAAACCTCAGGAATTCACGACCACCCATTAACTCACAAGACACCTAACTTGATGCAATCAGCAAGAGGTATATTTCATTCAGTATACTGAGGTCAAGACCCCATGACCCACACAGGGGCAGTGGGGTCTGACCTGGGCTTTGGAGACAGAGAGAATTTAAAGTAAAAAAACCACAACTCAGAGGGGAAACACACACCCAGGGGAGTAAGGAGGGTTATTGGAGAGCACCTGTGGAAAGTCCCAGCCCATTATTCAGTTTGTGACAGGGTACAAGGTAGAGCCATGGGGAAAGTTTTGTATAGACTATTCTCTAAGAGCCTGTATGTAATCAGCCATCTATCTTGTGGTCAGCCAAGTTCCTGAAACACAGAGCTCAGGACCAAGCTGACCTGCACTCTTGGTTCTGCCCAGCCTGCTAGGAGATTTTGAACATTTTTAACCCTTTAAAAGTCTTTGGCCCTTCTGAGTGTCTTAGTACATGAGGTCATAATGAGGACTGTTAGAAACACCACAAGGAGGTAGGTGTCCTAAAGTTCATGTGCTGCCTAAGTTGGGGCTGGAACTGCCACCCACACCTCATTTCATATCGTTGTAATAGCCTGAAAACCATGCTGCAGCCCTAGACAGTGACATATAGGAAGACCCTGGGTTTTCCCTGTTACCCTGCGAAATAAACTTCAGGGGATTTTTGTGATAGTTCAGTTCTCACCCTCCTGTGTCTGCCTGTCAGGGGATTGCTCATCCTATTCCCAAACCTTGTAGAAACTGGTGTTCCTTCTTACCCAGTCTTCCCTTCCTCCAACTCCCCCCCCCCCGCCACCAACTCCCACTACACCATCAGAGACTGAGAGTGACATACATATTTTCTCATGTGATTGATTTTATTATCAGCATCATACAACTTTTATGTGGCAAAGTTTGCCATTGGCATCCTGACCGTGGCCCAGCTCCTAGACCCATTCACTGATGTTTCATAGGTCTTTGGACCCAGTTGGGGCCTAGGAGCTGGCCAGGTAGTCATCACGGTCTGGGGCGCTTTCAGGGGAAGGTGGATTTTGCCACTGCTGGAGTGGGAGCCGAAGCTGGAGCCGAAGCTGGAGCCGAAGCTGGAGCTGGAGCCAGAGTCCAAGCTGGAACTAGAGCTGCAGCCCAATCTGGAGGCAGAGCTGAAGCTGAGGCCAGAGTCAGAGCCGGAGCCGAAGCAGAAGCCGAAGCAGGGGTGAAAGCCAGGGCCAGAGCATGTGCCTTTGCTCTAGGTTCTTTAGGAATTCTTGGTCTGACAAATACCTTCGACTTTGCCCCAGTTGACAGTCGAAAACTTGTCTTCTTCTTCTCCGTGATCTGAAATAATTAGATACTAAATTCACAAGGGCACTGGTTTTGGAGAAAGGATGTAGATTCTCGAAAAGGGACAGAGGTAGATGAGGAATTTAGAGCAGGTCTGAGAAAATGTTAGGGGAAGGGATGGTCTCAGAAGGGGGACAATGAGCTTAGCTGGAACCTCTCACCTTAGCACCGTTTCTGCGACGACAAGAGGTACCCTGTTTCTTGACATAATATTTAGACCGCTGTTGTTGGGATGTTTTACGTTTCCTCATGATCTGAAATAATTACATACTAAATTCATAAGGGCACTGGTTTTGGAGAAAGATAGAATGTGGATGGGGACTTGCGAAAAGGGAGAGAGGTAGATGAGAAATTTACAGCTGGTCTGAGAAAATCTTATGGGAAGGGATGGCCTCAGAAGGGGGACAGTGAGCGTACTGGGACCTCTTACCTTTGAACTGGTTCTGCGATGACCAGAGGTACCCCGTTTCTTGTTGGAATGTTTAGACCTCCTGTGTTGAGATGTCTTATGTTTATTTTGCCTGGATCTCCTGGCAGCAGCACCAGGCTTAAGGGCTTTCTTAGCCATGCGAGCCGTTTTGTGTTCTTCTACCAACTGGCCCCAGAGCTCTGAGCTCCCTGCTTACCTACCTGTCAGAACAATGGTGGGCCACACCCTCTGCCTTATTTGGTCAGCAACGTTCTCCCTAGCCAATGGCAGCTAAGCAGTGGCTGAGACCTCACAAAGCCCTACCTCTGACACCTTTGAGGGCATGTAACCTATGCCAGGTATGTTATGAAGGTTTGCAAGTATATAAGTCTTGTAATGTGTGCCTCCTCCTATGGTCCCTGCAACTATGTTCAACCATCTTCACCTTTTGAAACCATAATCACCCAATTCCATTATAAGTTGCACTGGTCATGGTATCTCTTCACAGTAATTAATTAATTAATTAATTAATGAGGGGAAATAAGATGTTGCTGTGATAAAATAATGTCTTATATGTGTGTGCATAAAGTTATCAAGGAGTGAATTTTTAAGGGAAAAAGAACATTGCTGAATTGCATTGTCCAGAATGAAAAGGACAAAGAAATCTTCAGTGAACTTTGAGGATACATCAAAAAGAAATTGTCCTCATTAAGCTAATATAAATTATTCTCTATTTTATGTGATGTATGTAGGGGTCATGTCTGCATTTGTCTATGCACCAATTCATGCAGAGTTCCACGAGGGCAAAATAGGGTGTTAGATACCACAGAACTGGAAATATAGACATCTGTGAGCTTTCACATGTCTGTTAAACATTTTTTACACTCCAGAATTTATTCCCCTCCTTGTCCACCCACTGACTGTTCCACATCCCACACCTCCTCTCCCCCCCCCATCTACAAGAGGATGCCCACCCCACACCAGACCTCCCCACTCCCTGGGGTCCCAAGAATCTTGAGAGTAGGTGCATGTTCTCTTAGTCCAGACCCGGCAGTCCTCTGCTGTATATGTATTGGGGGGGGGGGGGGGGTTCATATCAGCTGGTGCATGCTGCCTGGATGGTGGCTTACTGTCTGAGAGATCCCTGGGGTCCAGGTGAGTTGAGACTGCTGGTCCTCCTACAGGGTTGCCCTACTCCTCAGCTTCTTTCAGCTTTTCTCTAATTCAACCACAGAGGTTAGCAACTCCAATCCATTGGTTGGGTGTAAATATCTGCAACTGACTTTTTCAGCTGCTTGTTTGGTCTCTTAGAGGGCAGTCATGATAGGACCCTTTTTGTGAGCACTCCATAGCCTCAGTAATAGCGTCAGGTCTTGGGGCCTCCTCTTGAGATGTTTCTCAATTTGGGCCTACCACTGGACCTCCTTTTCCTTAGGATCTTCTCTGTTTTTGTCCCTTCAGTTCTTTCAGACAGGAACAATTCTGGGTCAAAGTTTTGACTGTGTGATGGCAACTCCTCTCTCACTTGATGCCCTGTTTTTCTACTGAAGGTGGACTGTACAAGTTCCCTCTACCCACTGTAGGGCATTTCATCTAAGGTCCCTTACTTTGAGACATGAGAGTCTCTCTCTTTCCAGATCTCTGGTACATACTAGAGGGTCCCCCTACCTCCTACCTCCTGAGGTTGTCTGTTTGATTCTTTCCCTCAGGCCTATTGTCCTGTTTCCCACTTAATACCTAATCACATTCCCCTCTTCCCCTTCCTGTCACTTTTCCCACCTCTGCCCCTCTACCCCGAGTGCCCCATGAGGGCTTTCTTCTCCTCCTAAGTAGGATTGAGGCATCCACTTGGGTCCTTTGGCTTGTTGACCTTCTTGAGTTCTGTGGACTATATCTTGGGTATTCTGTACTGTTTGGCTAATATCCACTAATTAATGAGTACATGCCATGCATGTCTTTTGGGTCTGAGTTACCTCACTCAGGATGATATTTTCTAGTTCCATCTATTTGCCTGCAAAACTCACTATGTCCTCATTCTTAATAGCTGAGTAGTATTCCATTGTGTAATGGATATTTTCTATATCCATTCTTCTGTTGTGGGACATCTTGATTGTTTCTAGCTTCTGGCTATCACAAATGAGTTCCTGTATAAACATATTGGAACACATGCTCCTGTGGCACAGTGATGCATCTTTTGGATATATACCCAAGAGTGATATAACCCCTATGGCATGGTGAGACATCTTTTGCGTATATGCCAAAGAGTGGTATAGGTTGTCAGGTAGATCTATTTCCAATTTTTTGTAGAAACTCCAAAATGACTTCCAGAGTGCTTGTATCAGTTTGCAATCCCACCAGCAATGGAGGAATGTTCCTCTTTCTCTACATCCTTGTTGCAAGTTTTATTGTCTGCCTTGATGGGTTTCAATCTTGCTGTCCTATTCTCTTTCCCTGGTATGCTCCCATTCCTTGCTTTTAGAATGGGAATAATTAATTTGTACAATTGTGTACTGACAGTAGACAACTATCTTATTGATTTTATATGTGCTCAACATTAAACGATTGCTTTGAAGCTCTGTAGAGACTTTAGATTTTGAATTTTTGAATGGTGTTATGACGTTTACCATTTAGGGAGATGTTTATTGGGAGACTAACTTCTTTTTATGTTTTGAGATGAAAATGAAACTAGGGTTTCAGGAGTGTTGAGTTTGAATTAAAGTGATGCATTTGATTGTCCAGAGTTGATTTTTTTGATTATTAATATAGTTATTAATATCCCCTGACTAGATTTAGAATCACTATGGCAATATACTTCTGGCTGTTTCTATGAACTAGTTTGCAGAAAATTACTGAAGAGGGGAGATACACTCTGAATATGTGTGGCACTAATCCCATAAAAGCTAGGGTCTAGAATAAGACTAGGATTAGTAAGCTGAACACCTGCATTGTTTATATCTGCTTTCCAACTGAGGCTTCCATGTAACCAGTGACTCAACATTCCTGCCCTATTTGCTTTCCTATCATTTTAAACTGCAGCTTAAAGATGTGAGCCCAAATGTTAACTCTCAGAAGTCAATTACTGTTGGGTGTTTGGTCAGCCATGAGAAAAGTGACTGACACAGAACTCACTTTAAAACTATCACCATGCTGACAGCAAACATTTCTTTCCTTGGCAGGTGGTTATGCGGCCCCAAATAGTTCCTTCATGTTATTTTTAATCACTTTTTGTTTTTTAATGATAACACAGTCAAATGTAAGAATACTGTTCAACTATAACAAGAAAAAAAGGCTCAGGAATGATGGAGACCATCATTTTCTCTTTGCATTTTTTTCTGTCTTTTGAATTTCTGTTGTTTTAAGTAAATGGGGCTAATGTATTACTGGTCACATTTGAAAATTCAGTCATAATAATTCATCATTCTCTGTATACTATTCCTAACAAAATGTCAAGATTCAAATCATATTGGCTACATATCTGAAATATCTCTTAAATACCCTTTTCTTTCTGGATTCTTGTCACTGCACCAGTTCCTACTTTGATTCCTATTCCATTCATAATACCATTTCACTCTTAATCTTCTTATTTCCAATCTGGTCTGTACTTTCTTATCAAATTAATAATCTATGCCACTTTGGTGCTTAACAACCAATAATATTACTCATTTCACTCTATATTCCATACTTCTAATTTTTGAGACTTCAATTTACCTGTTCTTCTTTAGAAGTATTCTCCTTGGGCTCTAGCAGGTACGCATGGATCTCCCTGGGAAAATAAATATAATAGACCTCTGCAGGTGCACTGAAGGTGGGTGGGCACAAGAACAGAATGGATCAATATAGGGATGCAATGAGAGGGTACAGTTAGTGATGACTGGGAATAGGGAGGCATTTAGGGGGCAGTGTGGAAACCCTGTGCAGTGGAAGCTTCCATAAATCTATGAGGACAACCATAGTAATGTCTTCTTGTAATGTAGGATACAGAACCTGAAATGCCCATCTTCTGTAACCAGGCAAGGCTCTCAGTGGTGGGACTAAGACAACAATCCTAGAACAAAACCTTTATTTCTCACCTATCCTCTTGCAAGATGTGCTTGGGGCCATGGTGCATCAGAGCATGTGGGAGTGGCCAAGAAATAACTGGTTTAACTTGAGCCCTGTACCATAAGAGAGAACCCATTCTCAACACTGCCTGGATGGCCAAAATGTTCAGTGAAGTGATTCCTAATGATATTCTGCAATACTCACAGATTGGTGCCTAGCCCAATTGTCATCAGAGAGGCTTCGTTGTGATGGTAGCAGATACAGAGACCCACACCCAAATATTAGACAGAGCCTAAGGAAACCCTGTGGAAGTAGGGAAGGAAAAATTGTGGGAGCCAGAGCAGCCAAGGATACCATGAAAACATGACCCACAGAATCAACTGAGCAGGGCTCATAAAGGTTCACAGAGACTGAAGTAGCAACCAGGAATCCTGAATGGGTCTGAGCTAGGTCCTTTGTATACATGCTGTGGTTGTTTAGCTTGGGGTGTTTGTGGGACTCCTAACAGTGGGAGAGGGGGTATCTCTGATTCTTTGCCCGTTCTTGGAAGCATTTTCCTTCTACTGGGTGACCTAGCCCAGCCTTGACAAGAGAGTTTGTGCCTAGATTTATTTCATCGTGTTATGCCATGTTCAGTAGATATCACTGGGAGGCTCGTTCTTCTCTCAAGGGAAATGAAGGAGGAGTAAATCTGGGAAAGAAGGAGAAGTAAATCTGGGGAAGAAGGGAGGTGAGGGAATGACAAGAACAAGGAGAGAAGGGAGGGTGCAGTAGGGATATATTACATGAGAGAAGAAGATATAAAACGAAAAATAAATACAAATGTTCTTTAGTGATGCGAAGACAACTCAGTGATTACAGGCCCCTACAAGTCCTCTGATATACACGTGCATGCTATAGCTACACCACTCATAAATATAGAAATAAATGTAAAAACTTAAAAGTATTTTCAAGTATTTACAAGTTCTGTTCCAGACAAACAAAACTATTCACATCTTCATCAATTTTCTAGGTTCTTCTAACCCTTTGGAATGTCTCGTTTAGTATTATTATATACTTGCCATTCATAAATCACTACCTAAAATGTCACCTTTACTTTGGGGAGACACCCTTGCTCATCTCAGTTTAAAGCAATATTTTGTTTTTCAAATTGCTATGACAGTTCCTTATTTTATATATTATCTGCTTTACCATGATATGAATATATGTATGATTTCAATCATCATTTCCTTAAAGTTAAGATCATTAAAATTTCATTTGTTATTAATTCTCGTGCTTGGTTTAAATTCCTTCCTAAAGTACACGTGTTGGCAAATTTAGAAGGGCTCTTTTATTATGAATTTTCTGCTCTCATGATTGACTTATGCTGATTATGAAAGGGCTGGGGACTGTGAGTTTTGTTTCTGTGTTTTTTTTTTTTTTTTTTCATGTCTGGTTTCACTTTGCCCTTCTGCCAAGCTGGATAGATAAAGAATGCCTTCACCAAAGATAACACCTCAGTCTTTGAATTCTTACCCTTTAGAATCATAGGGCAGATGCATCCACTTCAATAGTTTATAACTTATTGCAACATAATATTAGAGCATAACAATACATACTAAAACAGTCTTCAGTGTTGAACTCCTGGTAGTAAGTAAATTCATGATATGTATATGAATAAGTAAACTTGAAATTTAATGAATCCACAGAACCTGATTTCTTGTGGTACAATACTAAATAATCATGAATTTAATAGAATGAAAAAAACATAATGTTTCTTATATAATTTATTAAAGGCCAATTTTCTTCAACAACCTTGACTAAACCACTAGACAAATAGTTAAAGACCAAATACTTTATGGCCAAATGTCAACTAATTGAAAATTCATATACCTTATATAACATACATGTCATAATAAAGTTGGCATGTGTTTATGGAAAAGAAAAAATCTTATTTATATTCAAACTTAGAGAACCTTTAGTTCCTTGATAAAGGGGAACTAAAGGGCACCTCCAGACAACCCAAACTGTTTGACTCAAAAAGATTTTAAATTCATATAAATTGTCAAACAAAATAATAGACAAACCATTTATGTGCTATGAATCATGGAAGTAGTGCCATAGAATTAATATATGTTTTTCCTTTTACAAATTAGATCTCTTAATTAAAAGAAAAATATCAAATGTGACTTTTATATAACATCTGACAAACTAAAACTGCCTCTAGATATCCTTAGCAAGCATGATTTTTGATGTGAAGATCAATTTTTTCTGTATGACAAAGTTTATACATCTGTGCAGTTTTATCACTATACAGGACAGTTTAAGAAATAGAGGGTTACCTCAGTGGTGGGTCACTTGTTAGCAGTGCTAAAAGAGGGAAGGTTTACTTAATCAGTTGCATTTACAAAGTTTCATACTATATTAAATTACTATGAATCAGATTTAGATTTAGTGATATCAATCTTGAATAAAAAATAAATGGTTACTGATCCTTTCTGAGATTTACTAAAGAGAAAAAAATGAATGCAGATGCGTAACAGGATCATTTTTTTTAATATTTTTGTTTAGTATAGGTTATTTTTTTATATAATTTTATCTAAATAAAGTTTCCCCTCCCTCTAATTGTCTTAGTTTCTCCCTACCTTTTCTCTCATACAGAGGGACTCCATTTCTGTCTCTCATTAGAAATAAACAGGTTTCTGAGAGATAATAACAAAATATAACAAAATAAAATACAGTATAATAAAGCAAAATATACACACACAAACACACACACACACACACACACACACACACACACACACACACACATCAAAGTTGGACAAAATACCAACTTAAGGAAATTGTCCCAAGAGGAATCAGTGACACATTCATTCATACATTCATGAGTTGCATAAAAGTACCAAACTGAAAGCTATAGTATATATGCAGAAGGCCTGTGCAAGCCCTGTGCATGCTGCTTTGGCCTCTGTGAGTTTATATGACCTTTGCTCAATTCATTTAGAGGGTCTGATTTTTCCAGTATCCTCTGTCCCCTCTGTCTCCACCAATCTTTCTGCCTCTTTTTCCACATGGTTCACTCAGCTTTAAGGGGAGGGACTTTGATAGAGACATGTCATTTAGAGCTGTCTTTTTAGAGTGTTCTAAGGTTTCTTTCTCAGAATAATGTTTGCCTTTAGCAAATTATTCTAAATTTATTCTAAATTTATTCCCATCTACTGCATAAGGAAGCTTCTCTGATGATACCTGAACAAAGCACTGATGTATGAGTATAGCTGACTATCATTAGAAGTCATTTTATTGCTATATTTTTTTAGACCAGTAGTATTAGTTGTACCGTATGTCTCCAGGCTATCTAGTCTCTGATTGTTGATCATTCAAGTGGTATCAGGTTTTGGTTCCATCTCATCAAACATTGGTTGATTACTCCCAAAAGCTTTGTGCCCTAGCATATTGTACAGGTAGGAGAGATTATGCACAAAAGTTCCTTTGTGCTTTGGTTGATGTTTAGAATGCTCGTTTGATATCTTTCCACATTAAGTTTTTCTCCACTTAAGTTGATATAACCTGCCTCTAGTGTACTCAAGTATGTCTCATATGCCTAATTTCTCCAGAACTTTTATTATGAAAAGGTATTGAATTTTGCCAAAGGTCTTTTCTGCATCTTATGACATAATCATGTGGTTTTTTTTTCAGTTTGTTTATATAGTGGGTTACATTTCCTTATTTTCATTTTTTCAATCATCCCTGAATCTCTGGGATGAAGCCTATTTGTTCATGGTGGTGATCTTTTTGATGTGTTCTTGGATTTATTTTGCAGATATTTATTGTGTATTTTTACATCTATGGTCATCCAGACAAATGATCTGTCATTCTCTTTCTTTGTTGAATCTTTATGTTGTTTCAGTAACTTAAGCCTTATAAAATGAATTTGACAAAATTTCTTTTGTTTATATTTTGTACAATAATTTGAGAAGTAGTGTTTTTAATTTCTTTTTAAATATCTGTTAGATTTTTTTTGAGGGAATGCTCCTATTTCTGTAGGGGTTATAGGTCTGTTTAAAAGTCTCATATAATCTTTATTTGACTTTGATTAATGCTATCTATTGAGAAAATTATCTATTTCAGTTAGATGCTTTGTTAGTTTTAAACTAATGTCATTATGATTCTCTAGATTCCTCAGTGTCTTTTGTTATTTCCCCTTTGATTTCTAATTTTGTTAATTTAGATATTCTTTCTCGGCTTTTTACTTATTATGGATAAGGATATGTTGATCTTATTGATTTTCACAAATAATCAACTGTTGTTTCATTGATTCTTTATATTGTTCCATTTGTTTTTATTTTAGTCCTGAGTTTTAGTCCTGTTGTGCTCATTTATTTGTTTTTATAAGCATTTAATGATATGTACTGGCCTCTGAGAAATGCTTTCCTTATGTCTCATAAGTTCTGGTATGCAGCGCATTGATTTTCACTCAATTGTTAGATAGTCTTAATTTCTTTTCTTTTCTTTCTTGTTGGTTTTTCATTCCAAAGGTAATTGTTTAGTTTTCCTAAGTTTTAAACGTTCTGCTGCTTCTGTTATTATTGATATCTAGCTTTAATCTGTGGGAATCTGACAAGATGCAGTGGGTTATTTAATTTTCTTGTATCTGTTGAGGCTTGCTATGTGTCTGAGAATATGGTCAATTTTGTAGAATGTTCCAAGAGGTTCAGAGAAGAAAGTATGATCTTTTGCTTTGTGGTGAAATGTTCTGTAGATATTTATAAGGTCCATTTGGTGATAACTTGTTAGTTCTAGCATTTCTCTGTTGAGTTTTGTTATAGATGATCTGTGTATTGATAGATTTAGGTATTAAAGTCTCTCATTATCAGTGTGTGAGGTCAATGTGTATTTAAGCTGTCGTAGCATTTCTTTTACCACAGTGTGTGACCTTGTGTTTGGGCCATAGATGTTAAAAACTAAAATGTCTTCTTTTTTTCTTTCTTTGGTGAGTATGGAGTGTCTGTTCCAACTCTTCTGACTAGTTCTTGTTTGAAGTCTATTTTGTTATATATTTAAATGGCTAACCAGGTTGTTTCTTTTTTTTTCTTTTCTTTTTTTTATTATTATTATTAGATATTTTATTTACACTTCAGATGGCATCCCCTATCTCAATTCCCCACCCCCACCACCTTAGGAAACCAATATCCCATGCCCCCTTTCCCTTTTTGCATTTATACATTTTTTTAAAAGAATGTTAATCATAGGCTTTATAAGTTTGGAATTGTTCAATCAGAGGTGTAACCCACTGACCGACTTAGATATAACAACTATCTTTGACTGGTGGAGATACATGAATATCTGCCTCCCTGTCTCCCCCCTCTTTCTCTCTTTCATCACCTAGCTTCTCCTCTCTTTCTTCTTCTCCTCTTCTTACTCCTTTTCTTTCTCTCAGTACTCCTCCTACCTTAGCTCCTCCTACACATCACCCTTCCTGTTAAAATGCAACTTTTCTCTCAAAATACAATTAGAGCATAATTATGCCAATTTGTACCAGTGAGGTACAGGATAGTCCTAATACCCAGTCCGTCCTTGTGTTGACTAACCAGCTCCTCTGTCATCTATTCTAACTAGAACATTTAGTTCTGAACCTGGTTTTAGGATGAATGTCAGCTGACGACCATCCACTCAAATCTTTTCTCTTAAGGTCAATAGCTATATGTTTTCAACACCATCAGAAATCCAGAATGACTGAGTTAACTATAATTGTGGGAAGCACAAATCATAGTTTCTAAAACTTAGCCTATTTATAGAGACCTCTGACCACCTGGACACTCGCTCTACTTCAAAACGTTGGAGCATCTGTCCTTCTGCCTTCTGGCCCAGGATCTTCTGACAGACCTTAGTGCTGCAGAATTATTAAGGGCTGATTACTCTGTCTAGGCAGATATAATCAGTCGACTATTCTGCAAGTGTGTCCTTTTCTGGACAGTAATTTGTCTGTAGAAGGGAAGTGGCAATTCTTGCCTAGTGGCTGTCTCACCACAACTGGAGTAACTCCAAGGATGCTCAATTTCTTCTAGAATTCAATATAGGAAGCTGTCCGGAGCAGACAGGTCTCTAATGAAAATGAACATTAATACTGAAATGTTTGTCATGTCAATTCTAAGGATTTCTGATGTTTTGAAAGCCAGCTATCCATGTAAGGTAATCTGGACTGTTGCCTGTTAACTCCACACAGCTATTTCTAAATAAAACATAGAGAATACCCTTATAATAAACTCCAAGTCATGAATTTGCTATAGTCCCTTAACTCACAGGCTGACCATCTCAAATCAGTTAAAAAGAGTTAAAGAAGGACTGGGTCTAAGCTTTGTATTCCTAAATGTGTTATACTGGTACAATGCCTATGAGAGTAACAATATTTGTCTCACTCTTATATCATTAAGAAGCTCATGCCAATGAAAACCTTAAAATTTGTAAACAAAGTAAATTGGTGCCATTTAAGAATTTATATCTTCATGTTGATATTAATTATACAGATTTCTACTAATAGGTTATGGCTATGCAATAAACCCTAGCTAATTCTCTCTATTCTGACAAAACCACTACTTTTCCCTAGAGAGACAGCCCAACATTTACCACCTTAGTCCCCATGCCCAGGGAATAGGGGCGCTGACTCATCATTAGCTTCTTCAAGCTGATTATGGGTGTTGAGATATTAGAAGAGGAGTGGGGGGAAGAGCAAATTGACAATCCTCTGATGCTGTGTCTTCGCTGCCTCCAGATGGAATTCCCGGACCTCAGAGGTTTGAGCAGGTCTGCCCAGCTTGCTTGTTGAGTAGATACACCAAGGCTGATCATTCTGCAATATACAATTCTCAAAACAAATTTTAGTATCAAGATAGTTTTTTTTTTTTTTAAAGAGGGCTGACATTTTATTAAGAATGTTGGTTCTAACCGCTTTTGTATTTTTTCCCCTCTTTTATTGGTTATAATATTTACATTTCAAATTTTATCCCCTTACCATATTTCCCCCACCATCCAGGAACCCCTTATCCCATCCCCCCTCCTCCTGCCTCTATGAAGGTGTTTACCCACCTACCCCCGGCCCCCCCTCCCCACCCTCAGATTCCCCCCCCCTCAGCGCTCAGCCTTCAGGGTACCATTGACCTTGTGTCCCACCTATGTCCAATAAGGCCATCCTCCCCTACATATACTGCTGGAGTCATGTGTCTCTCCCTATGTGCTCCTAGGCTGGTGGTTTAGACCCTGGGGGAGCTCTGGCTGGTTGGTATTATTGCTCTCCTCACCGGGCCACCAGCCCTTAAGGTTCCTTCAATTTACTCTCTAGCTCCTCCATTGGGAACCTTGATCAGATTAATGGATAGCTGTGGGTATCTGTCTCTGGGTATGTCCGACTCTGGGAGACCTCTAAGGAGACAGCCTTATCAGGCTGCTGTCAGCTTTCCCATCCTGACATCCCTATCAGCGTCTATTTTTGGTGACTGCCCATGGAATGAATACCCAGATGGAATGGTCTCCCTACAACCCCCCCTTCAGATTCTGACCCACACTTTTGTCTCCATATTTGCTCCCTTGGGTATATAGTTACTCCTTCTAAGAAAGACCTAGGCATCCTCACTTGTTCTTTCTTCTTCATGAGCTTCATGTCGTCTGGTAGTTGAATCTTTGTTGTTTCAAATTTTGGGGCTAATCTCTGCTTACCAGTGAGTAAATACCATGTGTGTTCTTTTGTGATTGGGTTACCTCACTCAGGATGATATTTTCTAGTTCCATCCATTTACCTAAGAATTTTCCAAATTCATTATTTTTAATAGCTGAGTAATATTCCATTGTATATATGTACCACATCTTCTTTATCCATTCCTCTGTTGAAGGGCATCTGGGTTCTTTCCAGCTTCTGGCTATTATAAATGGGGCTGCTATGAACATAGTGGAGCATATGTCTTTGTTATTTGTTGGGGCATTTTCTGGGTATATGCCCAGTAGTGGGATTGCTGGGTCCTCAGGTAGTGCTATGTCCAATTTTCTGAGGAACCGCCAGACTGACTTCCAAAGTGGTTGTACCAGCTTGCAACCCCACCAACAATGCAGGAGTGTTCCTCTTTCTTCACATCCTCGTCAGCGTCTAATATCACCTGAGTTTTTGATCTAGCCATTCTGACTGGTGTGAGGTGATACCTCATTGTAGTTTTGATTTGCATTTCTCTGATGATTAAGGATGTTGAACATTTCTTAAGGTGCTTCTCGGCCATTCGAGTTTCCTCAGTTGAGAATTCTTTGTTTAGCTCTGTACCCCCATTTTTAATGGGGTTATTTTGTTGTTTGGCGTCTAATTTCTTGAGTTCTTTGTAAATATTAGATATTAGCCCCCTATCAGATGTAGGATTGGTAATGATCTTTTCCCAATCTGTTGGTTGCCATTTTGTCTTGTTGACAGTGTCCTTTGCCTTACAGAAGCTTTGCAATTTGATGAGATCCCATTTGTCGATTCTTGATCTTAGAGCATAAGCCATTGGTGTTCTGTTCAGGAACTTTTCCCTGTGCCTAGGTATTCGAGGGTCTTCCCCAACTTCTCTTCTAATATTTTCAGTGTACCTGGCTTTATGTGAAGGTCCTTTATCCACTTGGAGTTGAGCTTTGTGCAAGGGGATAAGAATGGATTAATTTGGATTCTTCTACATGTTGACCTCCAGTTGAGCCAGCACCACTTGTTGAAAATGCTGTCCTTTTTCCACTGGATGAATTTAGCTCCCTTGTCAAATATCAAGTGACCATAGGTATGCGGGTTCATTTCTGGGTCTTCAATTCTGTTCCATTGATCGTCCTTTCTTTCTCTGTACCAATACCAAGCAGTTTTTATCACTACTGCTCTGTAGTACAGTTTGAGGTCCGGAATGGTGATTCCCCCAGAGGTTCTTTTATTGTTGAGAATAGTTCTCGCTATCCTAGGTTTTTTGTTATTCCAAATGAATTTGTAAATTGCTCTTTCTATCTCTATGAAGAATTGATTTGGAATTTTGATGGGTATTGCATTGAATCTGTAGATTGCTTTTGGCAGGATAGCCATTTTTACTAAAGTAATTCTGCCAATCCAGGAGCATGGGAGATCTTTCCATCTTCTGAGATCTTCTTCAATTTCTTTCTTCAGAGACTTGAAGTTCTTGTCATACAGATCTTTCACTTGCTTGGTTAGATTCACTCCAAGATAATTTATTTTATTCGTGGCTATTGTGAAGGGTGTCATTTCCCTGATTTCTTTCTCTGCCTGTTTATCCTTTGAGTAGAGGAAGGCTACTGATTTGTTTGAGTTGATTTTATATCCAGCCACATTGCTAAAGTTGTTTATCAGGTTTAGGTGTTCTCTGGTGGAAGTTTTAGGTTCACTTAAGTATACTATCATATCATCTGCAAATAGTGAAATTTTGACTTCTTCCTTTCCTATCTGTATCCCTTTGACTTCCTTTTGTTGTCTAATTGCTCTAGCTAAGACTTCCAGTACTATATTGAATAGGTAAGGTGAGAGTGGGCAGCCTTGCCTAGTCCCTGATCTTAGTGGGATTGCTTCAAGTTTCTCTCCACTTAGTTTGATGTTGGCTACTGGCTTGCTGTATACTGCTTTTACTATGTTTAGATATGGGCCTCGAATTCCTGATCAAGACTTTTAACATGAAGGGATGTTGCATTTTGTCAAATGCTTTCTCAGCGTTTAGTGAGATGACCATGTGGTTTTTCTCTTTGAGTTTATTTATGTAGTGGATTACATTGATGGATTTCTGAATATTGAACCATCCCTGCATTCCTGGGATAAGCCTACTTGATCTTGATGGATAATTGTTTTGATGTGTTGTTGGATTTGGTTTGCGAGAATTTTATTGAGTATTTTTGCATCAATATTCATAAGAGAGATTGGTCTGTAGTTCTCTTTCTTTGTTGGGTCTTTCTGTGGTTTAGGTATGAGTGTAATGGTAGCTTCATAGAATGAATTGGGTAGTGTTCCTTCTGTTTCTATTCGATGGAATAGCTTGAAGAGGATTGGTATTAGGTCTTCCTTGAAGGTCTGAAGGAATTCTGCACTGAAACCATCTGGCCCCGGACATTTTTTGGTGGGAAAATTTTTAATGATTGTGTCTATTTCTTTAGGCATTATGGGACTGTTTTAGATGGTTTATCTGCTCCTCCTTTAACTTTGGTACCTGGTATCTATCTAGAAATTGTCCATTTCCTCCAGATTTTCCAATTTTGTTGAGTATAGGCCTTTGTAGTAGGATCTGAGAATTTTTTTAATTTCCTCTGTTTCTGTTGTTATGTCTCCCTTTTCAGTTCTGATTTTATTAATTTGAATGCTGTCTCTGCGGACTTTGGTTAGTCTGGCTAAGGGTTTGTCTATCTTGTTGATTTTCTCAAAGAACCAGCTCCTGGTTTTGTTGATATTTTGTATAGTTCTTTTTGTTTCGACTTGGTTGATTTCAGCCCTGAGTTTGATTATTTCCTGCCGTCTACTCCTCTTGGGTATACTAGCTTCTTTTTGTTCTAATGCTTTCATGTTTGCTGTCAAGTTGTTAATGTATGCTCTTTCCAATTTCTTTTTGTGAGCACTTAGAGCTATGATTTTTCCTCTTAGTACTGCTTTCAATGAGTCTCACATGTTGTGATATGATGTGTCCTCATTTTCATTTAAATCTAAAAGTCTTTCATTTCTTTCTTAATTTCTTCCTTGACCAAGTTGTCATTGAGTAGAGCATTGTTCAGTTGCCAAGTGTATGTCGGTTTTCTGTTGTTTTTGTCCATGTCAAAGATATGTCTTAATCCATGGTGGTCTGATAAGGTACTGGGGATTATTTCAATCTTTTTGTATCTGTTGAGGCCTATTTTGTGACCAATTATATGGTCTATTTTCGAGAAGGTACCATGAGGTGCTGAGAAGAAGGTATATTCTTTTGTTTTAGGATGAAATGTTCTATAGATGTCAGTTAAGTCCAATTGGTTCATAACTTCTGTTAGTTTCATTGTGTCTCGATTTAGTTTCTGTTTCCATGATCTGTCCATAGCTGAGAGTGGGGTGTTGAAATCTCCCACTATTATTGTGTAGGGTGCAATGTATGCTTTAAGTTTTAGTAAAGTGTCTTTTATGTATGTGGGTGCCCTTACATTTGGGGCATAGATGTTGAGAATTGCAAGTTCCTCTTGGTACATTTTCCTTTGATGAATATGAAGTGTCCTTCTTTATCTTTTTTGATTACTTCTGGTTGAAAACTGATTTTTTTTTTGATATTAGAATCGCTACTCCAGCTTGTTTCTTGGGACCATTTGCTTGGAAGATTGTTTTCCAACCTTTTACTCTGAGGTAGTATCTGTCCTTTCCACAGAGGTGCGTTTCCTGAATGCAGCAAAATGTTGGGTCCTGTTTATGTATCCAGTTTGATAGTCTATGTCTTTTTACTGGAGAATTGAGTCCATTGATATTAAGAGATATTAAGGAAAAAATGCGTGTTTGTTTCCTGTTATTTTTGTTATTGGCAGTGGAGATAGTTTGTGTAGCTACCTTCTTTTACGGTTTTTGGAAGATTACTTTCCAGCTTTTTCTAGGTTGTAGTTTCCCTCCTTGTGATGGAGTTTTCCACCAATTATCCTTTGAAGTGCTGGGTTTGTGTTGAGATACTGTGTAAATTTGGATTTGTCATGGAATATTTTGGTTTCTCCATCAATAATGATTGACAGTTTTGCTGGGTATAGTAGTCTGGGCTGACATTTATGTTCTTTTAGGGTCTGTATGATATCGGTCCAGGATCTTCTGGCTTTTATGGTCTCTGGTGAGAAGTCTGGTGTAATTCTTCTAGGTCTGCCTTTATGTGTTACTTTGCCTTTTTTCCCTTACTGCTTTTAGTATTTTTTCTTTGTTTGTACATTTGTTGCTTTGACTATTATGTGGCGGGAAGTATTTCTTTTCTGGTCTAAACTATTTGGAGTTCTGTAGGCTTCTTGTACATTTATGGACAGCTCTTTCTTTAGGTTAGGGAAGTTTTCCTCTATAAATTTGTTGAGGATATTTACTGGTCCTTTAAGTTGGGAGTCTTCCCCCTCATCTATACCTATTATCCTTAGGTTTGGCCTTCTCATTGTGTCTTGGATTTCTTGTATATTTTGGGTTAGTAGCTTTTTGTATTTTGCATTTTCTTTGACAGTTGTGTCAATGTTTTCCATGGTATCTTCTGCACATGAGATTCTCTCTTCCATCTCCTGTATTCTGTTGGTAATACTTGTGTCTATGACTCCTGATTGTTTTTTTTTAAGTTTTCTATCTCCAGGGTATTCTCCCTTTGTGATTTCTTTATTGTTTCTACTTCCATTTTTAGATCCTGCATGGTTTTGTTTAATTCCTTCTCCCATTTGATTGCATTTTCTTGCAATTCCTTAAGGGATTTTTGTGTTTCCTCTTTAAGGGTTTCTATCTGTCTACCAGTGCTCTCCTTAAGTTATTTGAGAGTGTTATTTATGTCTTTCTTAAAGCCCTCTATCATCATCATGAGAAGTGATTTTAATTCTTAATCCTGCTTTTCTGGTGTGATGGGGTGTTCAGGGCTTGCTATGATGGGGGAACTGGGTTCTGATGATGCCATGTAACTTTGGTTTCTGTTGCTTATGTTCTTGTGCCTGCCTTTTGCCATCTGGTTAAATCTAGTGCTATCTGTACTTCTGTCTCTGATTGAAGCCTGCCTTTCCAGTTGCCTCGCTTGTGTTTGGTCTTCTAGGGGTCCAGATGTCTCTGTGATTTTTTCCAGCTGCCCTGATTACAGTGGTATCTCTAGGATGCCTCAGGATATGGTGCCTCCAAGGTAGCAGTCCAGCTAGATGTCTGCTGTTCTGGGTGCAGTGTCCTCCTCTTGGATAACTCAGGATATGTTGTCTGACACTCTGAGTTCAATTGTTCCTCTGTGGCTCTGGGTTGAGTGGACCTTCCAGTATGTCTCAGGCGGGATCCGGGGTCCACACAACTGCAGATCTGGTAGAGGTCTGGTCCGGGTGTCAGACCCAGGAAGTTGGGCAAAAGGGGGGGTGCTAGCCAGCAGGGGCTCGGGGGGTTGGGGGTTATCTGCAGGATTCTGAGCACTCAGGGCACCCAGCTATGAGCTCAGGGTAGTATGTGGGTTTTCCTACCTAAAGCTGGTTGCGGGATCTGTGGATCCCCCAGAATGTGTCTGGTGGAATCCGGGGTGCACTCACCCGCAGGCCTCAGACCAGAGGAGGGGCAAGCGGCGGAAGGGGCGTGCTAGCACTGGCTATGGGTTCTATGGATCCCCCAGAATGTGTCTGGCGGAATCAGGGCTGCACTCACCCGCAGCAACCAGGTTGTTTCTTAAGTCCATTTACTTGAAAAATATTTCTAACCATTTACCTTAAGGTAACATATCTCTTTGAAGTTGAGCTGTGTTTTCTGATATAGCCAAAGGTTGGATCTTTTTGCTGATTTACTCTGTTAGTCTGCAGCTTTTAGGGGTAGAAGTGAGACCACTGATATTAATAATTGGTAATTATTAATGATTGTTGTTTCCTATGCATAACAGGATACTTAAAAGGATGAAAGATACTACTTTTAAAAAGATCATGATGTCTAAGGTTTTGGACTGGTGAGATATCCCCCTCCTGAGATCAATATATACAGGTATGATTATATGGATTAAACAGATTGTATTTATTTACAAACTAAACAAAGTTAATTTATAAATACTAATAATTAGGTTTTTGTGTGTACATGTGCATGTTTGTATAATAGTTAAAAGATGCCATGAATGTGTAAGACAGAGCAAATGTACATGTGAGGTATTAGAGTGAGAAAAGTGAACAAGTAAAGTGGTGTAATTATAATTTCAAAAATGTTATAAAAATTATCACTATGCCATAGACAGATTATTTTAAAGCACGGGTCATTGTAATACTTTATTATGTGATATTTTACAGATGTTAGGTTTATTTATCAAATTATTTTATCATATGACTTCATTATTCTAAGTCTTTCACATGTGTCTTTTAAAAGTAGAGTTTTTCATTTAAACATTATCACATTATTAGTACATCTAGTCCTCCTATAGTGAACTGTTGAGTATATGATATAGAAATTTATTCATACAAAACTTTATTATAACTGTTTAATAGATTTGTTTTGTACTGTATTCTTTAATGCATGTGAGTATATTATTTTGATCTTCTAATATGCATTGAGAGTTTACTGCATGCTATCTACTACTAAAAGTTTATATGTGTGTTCATTTAATGCTTTCAAAGTAGCAGGAAAGCAGTCAGTATAATTGTCCCATTTTACAGATGAAGAAATTTATTTAAAATGTTTATCATACACACCTGCTATGTTATAGGAACTCTTTTACTTTTCAGTCTCAAGCTGCTTCATAGTTTATCTTATTGCAAAATAGGTATATCCTACAACTTTAAGCCACGAAAAATACTAAACAAAGGGGGAACAGTCATTTATATGCTGAAAATTTCATTCTACTTTAACTATACATAACATCAACAAACTTTTGCCCAAAGCTATTATGGTAGAATTACAGAGAAGACTCAGTTCCAAGAATCTGCATTGTGGTTTACAATTATCATATGTGCAGCTCCAAGGTAACTGATCACATTTCCTGGCCTCCATGGGCAGCAGCCTCATATACTTATGAAAATAAACTACCAACATATATAAAATAAGTTAATCTAAAATGAAATACTATGATAATAACTTAAATATATAAAGTTCAGATTTATATAGTAAATAAGAGGCACGCTATGCTTAAATCCTATTTGATAGCTCCCTTAGCTTTAGCCAAATTACTTATTCTAAATTTTCATATACTTTAAAATATCTACTTTACAACATTTTAAGGATTAAAAAGAAAGCTGTTTTGTATAAGGCACTTAGGATGTTATCTGAAATGGTGAAGGGCTCAGAGCTGATTAAAATAATAAGTCCTATAAATAATAGAAGTGAATATAATAAAAACATAAATATCAGTTTATGAGTTCAGAATTATAATAAACAATGACGTATTCTGAATAACACAGTAAATTTCATATATTACTGAACATATGTACCCATGGCTAGCCAAATAGATCCATACAGATATTTATTCTAGGAATCTATGATTACATTATGTTTTACTGTTGATACCATTAAGTCATAAATTTTAAAATAGGCAGATTATCCTGGACTACTGATATTGGTCCATTCAAATTACATGAATCCTTATAATCAAAGAATTATATGATTAATATTAGTGAGAAATGTTACAGAAGAGTCAGAAATCAGCAGAACTTAGAATTAAACTATGCTGAGAACTTGACAAGTTCTCCTGAGAGGCTCTGTCAGAGCCTGACAAATACAGAGGCAGATGCTTGCAGTCAACCATTGAACTGAGCATGGGGTCCTCAATGCAGGAGTTAGAGAAATGACTGAAGGAGCTGAAAAGGTTTGCAACCCCACAGGAAGAACCACAATATCATCCAACCAGACCCTGCCAGAGCTCCCAGGGACTAAACCACCTACAAAAGAGTACACATGGAAGGACCCAGGGCTCCAAAAGCATATGTTGCAAAGGATTGCCTTATCTAGCATCAGGGAAGCCCTTGGTCCTGTGAAGGCTCAATGACCCAGCATAGATGAATGGAGGTGAGAGTGGGTAGGTGTATAGGGGCCTCCAGGGCAGGGAGGCAAGAGTGGGTAGGTGCATAGGGGAACACCCTTGTTGAATCAGGGAGAAGGGGGAAGGGAAATAGGGTTTCTGGAGGGGAAATCTGGGAAAGAGGATAATATTTGAAATGTAAATAAAGTAAATATCCAATAAAAACAAAGTGTGGGGGCTTTTAGTCCCACATGTTTTGTTTCAGCATTGGAGAGAGAGAGAGAGACAGACAGAGAGACAGAGAGACAGACAGAGAGAGAGAGCCATATGAGAAAGCTAAAAGTCAATAAAATAATGGGAACTTGAAGCATGACAAATGTAAATGAACTTGAAAGCATATTCTCCTTAAAAGTTCTTAATAATATTCTAGGCTGACCAATACTTTGGTTTGAGCACAATGACTTCCTATGTAAAAATTAGATATGTTGAGTATTTTACCCTATGGGAATTATGAAATAATGTTTTATATTTCTAAATTCATAACAATATTATACTGCATCAAAGAATAATAGAGTAACATATTATTTTATCAGGTTTAAACAGACCATGAGGCGAATCTCAAAGAGTTCTTCAGAGTATAAACATTATAAATCAGACTCTAAACTACAGAACAACAAAACTAGAAATTTATGTAAATTAAGGTATAAAATATCTTTTGATTAAAATATGGTAAGAATAAAATTAATTTCTTAAATAAAGACATTCAAATACAAAAGTGAAACCTCATTCACAAAATATTGGAGACAGAGGGCTTAAGGGGAATAAATACATCACATAAAAAAGTACTTATTGTGGCAAAAATAATCATAGAAGACAAATTAAAATTCCCAAATAACTCTAGGAGAAAAGAAAATTTAGTGACATAAAGAGATAAAGGAGAAAGTAGAATAGAAAAATTAAGCATTTCATGGAAGGACAGAGTAAATTAGAGAATATGGGGAAAACATACCACTTGAGAAGCTTCCTATTATATATGACATATGACAGTTATTGAAATGGAGTTATCATTTGATGGAAAAGACAGTACTACAACAAGACTTATACACTATCATACATAACCTTTGGTATGAGGAATGGGCTACATTAAATTGAGTCATTGGCCAAAGAAGTCCAATAGACCTCCCAAATGTTATAGGTTATATTTTTTTTCAGTTTTGTGTTACAATTTATTTCTTTTTTTTCTTTTTTTATTAGATATTCTATTTACACTTCAGATGGCATCCCCTTTCCACATTCCCCCCACCCCCCTTAGGAAACCCCTATCCCATGCCCCCTTTTCCTTTTTGCATTTATACATTTTTTTAAAAGAATGTTAATCATAGGCTTTATAAGTTTGGAATTGTTCAATCAGAGGTGTAACCCACTGACCAACCTAGATATAACAACTATCTTTGACTGGTGGAGACACTTGAACATCTGGCTCCCTGTCTCCCCCCTCTTTCCTCTTTCATCACCTAGCTTCTCCTCTCTTTCTTCTTCTCCTCTTCTTACTCCTTTTCTTCCTCTCAGTACTCCTCCTACCTTAGCTCCTCCTACACGTCACCCTTCCTGTTAAAATGAAACTTTTCTCTCAAAATACAATTAGAGCATAATTATGCAAATTTGTACCAGTGAGGTACAGGATAGTCCTAATACCCAGTCCATCCTTTTGTTGACTAACCAGCTCCTCTGTAATCTATTCTAACTAAAACATTTAGTTCTGAACCTGGTTTTAGGATGAATGTCAGCTGACGACCATCCACTCAAATCTTTTCTCTTAAGGTCAATAGCTATATGTTTTCAACACCATCAGAAATCCAGAATGACTGAGTTAACTATAATTGTGGGAAGCACAAATCATAGTTTCTAAAACTTAGCCTATTTATAGAGACCTCTGACCACCTGGACACTCGCTCTACTTCAAAACGTTGGAGCATCTGTTCTTCTGCCTTCTGGTCCAGGATCATCTGACAGACCTTAGTGCTGCAGAATTATTAAGGGCTGATTACTCTGTCTAGGCAGATATAATCAGTCGACTATTCTGCAAGTGTGTCCTTTTCTGGACAGTAATTTGTCTGTAGAAGGGAAGTGGCAATTCTTGCTTAGTGGTTGTCCTCACCACAACTGGAGTAACTCCAAGGATGCTCAATTTCTTCTTAGAATTCAATATAGGAAGCTGTCCGGAGCAGACAGGTCTCTAATGAAATGAACATTAATACTGAAATGTTTGTCATGTCAATTCTAAGGATTTCTGATGTTTTGAAAGCCAGCTATCCATGTAAGGTAATCTGGACTGTTGCCTGTTAACTCCACTCAGCTATTTCTAAATAAAACATAGAGAACACCCTTATAATAAACTCCAAGTCATGAATTTGCTATAGTCCCTTAACTCACAGGCTGACTATCTCAAATCAGTTTAAAAAGTTAAAGAAGGACTGGGTCTAAGCTTTGTATTCCTAAATGTGTTATACTGGTACAATGCCTATGAGAGTAACAATATTCATCTCACTCTTATATCACTAAGAAGCTCATGCCAATGAAAACCTTAAAATTTGTAAACAAAGTAAATTGGTGCCATTTAAGAATTTATATCTTCATCTTGATATTAATTATACAGATTTCTACTCATAGGTTATGGCTATGCAATAAACCCTAGCTAATCCTCTCTATTCCGACAATACCACTACTTTTCCCTAGAGAGACAGCCCAACATTTACCACCTTAGTCCCCATGCCCAGGGAATAGGGGCACTGACTCATCATTAGCTTCTTCAAGCTGATTATGGGTGTTGAGATATTAGAAGAGGAGTGGGGGGAAGAGCAAATTGACAATCCTCTGATGCTGTGTCTTCGCTGCCTCCAGATGAAATTCCCGGACCTCAGAGGTTTGAGCAGGTCTGCCCAGCTTGCTTGTTGAGTAGATACACCAAGGCTGATCATTCTGCAATATACAATTCTCAAAACAAATTTTAGTATCAAGATAGTTTTTTTTTAAAGAGGGCTGACATTTTATTAAGAATGTTGGTTCTAATTTTCTATTTTTTCCCCTCTTTTATTGGATATAATATTTACATTTCAAATTTTATCCCCTTACCATATTTCCCCCACAACCCAGGAACCCCTTATCCCATCCCCCCTCCTCCTGCCTCTATGAAGGTGTTTACCCACCTACCCCCAGACCCCCTCCCCACCCTCAGATTCCCCCCCCCTCAGCGCTCAGCCTTCAGAGTACCAATGATCTTGTCTCCCACCTATGCCCAACAAGGCCATCCTCCCCTACATATACTGCTGGAGTCATGTGTCTCTCCCTATGTGCTCCTAGGGTGGTGGTTTAGACCCTGGGGAGCTCTGGCTGGTTGGTATTATTGCTCTCCTCACCGGGCCACCAGCCCTTAAGGTTCCTTCAATTTACTCTCTAGCTCCTCCATTGGGAACCTTTGATCAGATTAATGGATAGCTGTGGGTATCTGTCTCTGGGTATGTCCGACTCTGGGAGACCTCTAAGGAGACAGCCTTATCAGGCTGCTGTCAGCTTTCCCGTCCTGACATCCCTATCAGCGTCTATTTTTGGTGACTGCCCATGGAATGAATACCCAGATGGAATGGTCTCCCTACAACCCCCCCTTCAGGTTCTGTCCCACACTTTGTCTCCATATTTGCTCCCTTGGGTATTTAGTTACTCCTTCTAAGAAAGACCTAGGCATCCTCACTTGTTCTTTCTTCTTCATGAGCTTCATGTCGTCTGGTAGTTGAATCTTTGTTGTTTCAAATTTTGGGGCTAATCTCTGCTTACCAGTGAGTAAATACCATGTGTGTTCTTTTGTGATTGGGTTACCTCACTCAGGATGATATTTTCTAGTTCCATTCATTTACCTAAGAATTTTCCAAATTCATTATTTTTAATAGCTGAGTAATATTCCATTGTGTAAATGTACCACATTTTTTGTATCCATTCCTCTGTTGAAGGGCATCTGGGTTCTTTCCAGCTTCTGGCTATTATAAATAGGGCTGCTATGAACATAGTGGAGCATATGTCTTTGTTATTTGTTGGGGCATTTTCTGGGTATATGCCCAGGAGTGGTATAGCTGGGTCCTCAGGTAGTACTATATCCAATTTTCTGAGGAACCGCCAGACTGACTTCCAGAGTGGTTGTACCAGTTTGCAACCCCACCAACAATGCAGGAGTGTTCCTCTTTCTTCACATCCTTGCCAGCATCTACTATCACCTGAGTTTTTGATCTTAGCCATTCTGACTGGTGTGAGGTGGTATCTCAGTGTTGTTTTGATTTGCATTTCCCCGATGATTAAGGATGTTGAGCATTTCTTAAGGTGCTTCTGGCCATTCGAGTTTCCTCAGTTGAGAATTCTTTGTTTAGCTCTGTACCCCATTTTTAATGGGGTTATTTTGTTGTTTGGCATCTAATTTCTTGAGTTCTTTGTAATATTTGATATTAGCCCCCTATCAGATGTAGGATTGGTAATGATCTTTTCCCAATCTGTTGGTTGCCTTTTGTCATGTTGACAGTGTACTTTGCCTTACAGAAGCTTTGCAATTTGATGAGGTCCCATTTGTTGATTCTTGATCTTAGAGCATAAGCCATTGGTGTTCTGTTCAGGAACTTTTCCCTGTGCCTAGGTATTCGAGGGTCTTCCCCAACTTCTCTTCTAATAGTTTCAGTGTATCTGGCTTTATATGAATGTCCTTTATCCACTTGGAGTTGAGCTTTGTGCAAGGGGATAAGAATGGATTAATTTGCATTCTTCTACATGGTTGACCTCCAGTTGAGCCAGCACCACTTGTTGAAAATGCTGTCCTTTTTCCACTGGATGGATTTAGCTCCCTTGTCAAAGATCAAGTGACCATAGGTGTGCAGGTTTATTTCTGGGTCTTCAATTCTATTCCATTGATCGTCCTGTCTGTCTCTGTACCAAGTACCAAGCAGTTTTTATCACTACTGCTCTGTAGTACAGTTTGAGGTCCGGAATGGTGATTCCCCCAGAGGTTCCTTTATTGTTGAGAATAGTTCTCGCTATCCTAGGTTTTTTGTTATTCCAAATGAATTTGTAAATTGCTCTTTCTGTCTCTATGAAGAATTGATTTGGAATTTTGATGAGTATTGCATTGAATCTGTAGATTGCTTTTGGCAGGATAGCCATTTTTACTAAGTTAATCCTGCCAATCCAGGAGCATGGGAGATCTTTCCATCTTCTGAGATCTTCTTCAATTTCTTTCTTCAGAGACTTGAAGTTCTTGTCATACAGATCTTTCACTTGCTTGGTTAGATTCACTCCAAGATAATTTATTTTATTCGTGGCTATTGTGAAGGGTGTCATTTCCCTGATTTCTTTCTCTGCCTGTTTATCCTTTGAGTAGAGGAAGGCTACTGATTTGTTTGAGTTGATTTTATATCCAGCCACATTGCTAAAGTTGTTTATCAGGTTTAGGTGTTCTCTGGTGGAAGTTTTAGGTTCACTTAAGTATACTATCATATCATCTGCAAATAGTGAAATTTTGACTTCTTCCTTTCCTATCTGTATCCCTTTGACTTCCTTTTGTTGTCTAATTGCTCTAGCTAAGACATCCAGTACTATATTGAATAGGTAAGGTGAGAGTGGGCAGCCTTGCCTAGTCCCTGATCTTAGTGGATTGCTTCAAGTTTCTCTCCATTTATTTTGATGTTGGATACTGGCTTGCTGTATACTGCTTTTACTATGTTTAGATATGGGCCTTGAATTCCTGATCTTTCCAAGACTTTTAACATGAAGGGATGTTGCATTTTGTCAAATGCTTTCTCAGCGTTTAGTGAGATGACCATGTGGTTTTTCTCTTTGAGTTTATTTATGTAGTGGATTACATTGATGGATTTCTGAATATTGAACCATCCCTGCATTCCTGGGATAAAGCCTACTTGATCTTGATGGATAATTGTTTTGATGTGTTGTTGGATTTGGTTTGCGAGAATTTTATTGAGTATTTTTGCATCAATATTCATAAGAGAGATTGGTCTGTAGTTCTCTTTCTTGTTGGGTCTTTCTGTGGTTTAGGTATGAGTGTAATGGTAGCTTCATAGAATGAATTGGGTAGTGTTCCTTCTGTTTCTATTCGATGGAATAGCTTGAAGAGGATTGGTATTAGGTCTTCCTTGAAGGTCTGAAAGAATTCTGCACTGAAACCATCTGTCCCCGGACATTTTTTGGTGGGAAAATTTTTAATGACTCTATCTATTTCTTTAGGCGTTATGGGACTGTTTAGGTGGTTTATCTGCTCCTCCTTTAACTTTGATACCTGGTATCTATCTAGAAAATTGTCCATTTCCTCCAGATTTTCCAATTTTGTTGAGTATAGGCCTTTGTAGTAGGATCTGAGAATTTTTTTAATTTCCTCTGTTTCTGTTGTTATGTCTCCCTTTTCAGTTCTGATTTTATTAATTTGAATGCTGTCCTCTGCGGACTTTGGTTAGTCTGGCTAAGGGTTTGTCTATCTTGTTGATTTTCTCAAAGAACCAGCTCCTGGTTTTGTTGATATTTTGTATAGTTCTTTTTGTTTCGACTTGGTTGATTTCAGCCCTGAGTTTGATTATTTCCTGCCGTCTACTCCTCTTGGGTATACTAGCTTCTTTTAGTTCTAATGCTTTCAGGTTTGCTGTCAAGTTGTTAATGTATGCTTCTTTCCACTTTCTTTTTGTGAGCACTTAGAGCTATGATTTTTCCTCTTAGTACTGCTTTCAATGAGTCCCACATATTTTGATATGATGTGTCCTCATTTTCATTTGAATTTAAAAAGTCTTTAATTTCTTTCTTAATTTCTTCCTTGACCAATTGGGTAGAGCATTGGTCAGTTGCCAAGTGTATGTGGGCTTTTCTGTTGTTTTTGTCTATGTCAAAGACAAGTCTTAATCCATGGTGGTCTGATAAGGTACTAGGATTATTTCAATCTTTTTGTATCCTGTTGAGGACTGTTTTGTGACCAATTATATGGTCTATTTGGAGAAGGTACCATGAGGTGCTGAGAAGAAGGTATATTCTTTTGTTTTAGGATGAAATGTTCTATAGATGTCAGTTAAGTCCAATTGGTTCATAACTTCTGTTAGTTTCATTGTGTCTCGATTTAGTTTCTGTTTCCATGATCTGTCCATAGCTGAGAGTGGGGTGTTGAAATCTCCCACTATTATTGTGTAGGGTGCAATGTATGCTTTAAGTTTTAGTAAAGTGTCTTTTATGTATGTGGGTGCCCTTACATTTGGGGCATAGATGTTGAGAATTGCAAGTTCCTCTTGGTACATTTTTCCTTTGATGAATATGAAGTGTCCTTCTTTATCTTTTTTGATTACTTCTGGTTGAAAACTGATTTTATTTGATATTAGAATCAGCTACTCCAGCTTGTTTCTTGGGACCATTTGCTTGGAAGATTGTTTTCCAACCTTTTACTCTGAGGTAGTGCTCTGTCCTTTCCACAGAGGTGCGTTTCCTGAATGCAGCAAAATGTTGGGTCCTGTTTATGTATCCAGTTTGATAGTCTATGTCTTTTTACTGGAGAATTGAGTCCATTGATATTAAGAGATATTAAGGAAAAAATGCGTGTTGTTTCCTGTTATTTTTGTTATTGGCAGTGGAGATATGTTTGTGTAGCTACCTTCTTTTACGGTTTTTGGAAGATTACTTTCCAGCTTTTTCTAGGTTGTAGTTTCCCTCCTTGTGATGGAGTTTTCCACCAATTATCCTTTGAAGTGCTGGGTTTGTGTTGAGATACTGTGTAAATTTGGATTTGTCATGAATATTTTGGTTTCTCCATCAATAATGATTGACAGTTTTGCTGGGTATAGTAGTCTGGGCTGACATTTATGTTCTTTTAGGGTCTGTATGATATCGGTCCAGGATCTTCTGGCTTTTATGGTCTCTGGTGAGAAGTCTGGTGTAATTCTTCTAGGTCTGCCTTTATGTGTTACTTTGCCTTTTTCCCTTACTGCTTTTAGTATTTTTTCTTTGTTTTGTACATTTGTTGCTTTGACTATTATGTGGCGGGAAGTATTTCTTTTCTGGTCTAAACTATTTGGAGTTCTGTAGGCTTCTTGTACATTTATGGACAGCTCTTTCTTTAGGTTAGGGAAGTTTTCCTCTATAATTTTGTTGAGGATATTTACTGGTCCTTTAAGTTGGGAGTCTTCCCCCTCATCTATACCTATTATCCTTAGGTTTGGCCTTCTCATTGTGTCTTGGATTTCTTGTATATTTTGGGTTAGTAGCTTTTTGTATTTTGCATTTTCTTTGACAGTTGTGTCAATGTTTTCCATGGTATCTTCTGCACATGAGATTCTCTCTTCCATCTCCTGTATTCTGTTGGTAATACTTGTGTCTATGACTCCTGATTGTTTTTTTAAGTTTTCTATCTCCAGGGTATTCTCCCTTTGTGATTTCTTTATTGTTTCTACTTCCATTTTAGATCCTGCATGGTTTTTGTTTAATTCCTTCTCCCATTTGGTTGCATTTTCTTGCAATTCCTTAAGGATTTTTGTGTTTCCTCTTTAAGGGTTTCTATCTGTTCTTTGAGAGTGTTATTTATGTCTTTCTTAAAGTCCTCTATCATCATCATGAGAAGTGATTTTAATTCTGTAATCCTGCTTTTCTGGTGTGATGGGGTGTTCAGGGCTTGCTATGATGGGGGAACTGGGTTCTGATGATGCCATGTAACTTTGGTTTCTGTTGCTTATGTTCTTGTGCCTGCCTTTTGCCATCTGGTTAAATCTAGTGCTACCTGTACTTCTGTCTCTGATTGAAGCCTGTCCTTTCCAGTTGTCTTGCTTGTGTTTGGTCTTCTAGGGGTCCAGATGTCTCTGTGATTTTTTCCAGCTGCACTGATTAAGTGGTATCTCTAGGATGCCTCAGGATATGGTGCCTCCAAGGTAGCAGTCCAGCTAGTTGTCTGCTGTTCTGGGTGCAGTGTCTCCTCTTGGATATCTCAGGATATGTTGTCTGACACTCTGAGTTCAGTTGTTCCTCTGTGGCTCTGGGTTGAGTGGACCTTCCATGTATGTCTCAGGCGGAATCCGGGTCCACACAACTGCAGACCTGGCAGAGGTCTGGTCTAGGCGTCAGACCCTGGAGATGGGCAGAAGGGGGGTGCTAGCCGGCAGGGCGGGGGGGGGGGTATCTGCTGGATTCTGAGCACTCAGGGCACCCAGCTATGAGCTCAGGGTAGTATGTGGGTTTTCCTACCTAAAGCTGTTTGTGGGATCTGTGGAGCCCCCAGAATGTGTCTGGCAGTGGTAACCAGGGGTGCACTCACCAGCAGGTCTCAGACCAGAAGGAGGGGCGAGCGGCGGAAGGGGAGTGCTAGCTCTGGCTATGGGTTCTATGGATACCCCCAGAATGTGTCTGGCGAATCTGGGTGTACTCACAAGCTGGCTGGGCAGAGGTCCGGCCCAGGCCTCAGGCTGGAAGAGGCGGGCGAGGTGAAAGGGGAGTGCTAGGGCTGCTATGGGTTCTATGGATCCCAGAATGTGTCTGGCGGAATCCGGGTGCAACTCACAAGCTGGCCGGGCAGAGGTCCCAGGTGTCTTTTTTTTTTTATTTTTGTTAATCTGCTTTTATACATTTAATTACTATAGTATTAAGTCAATTTAGGTTGAGGAACTAGCAATACAATAGATTCAAATAGTCAATGAACAAGCAAGATAATAAACACAAATAGTCAAGAACAAGCAAGAGTCCCATGATCACTGTTTTTTAGGGCTTATCAGGATGACAAAAATATCTGAGCCTACTTCACTGTCCTATGCCAAAGTAATTTTCATGCCTGAAATTTCTTTATTCCAGCCTAGAAATTAGATTCCTGCTGAAATTACTTCTTTGTTCTAGCCTAATATCATATTCCCTGACTGCAATCTATTTCTTTGTCCTTGCCAATATCATATTCCTGCTATGCAGTCCCAAAAACTCTCCACATCTCCCCCTTTTTATTTCATAAACAAGACCGTGCCTGTCTAGGTTGTTCTGCCAAGATGCCTTTCTTACCCATCGTGAAATGTGCATTATCAAAAGCAATGCATTTCTGTCTTAGGTTGGTAAGACTCTGGAAAGACTCTTAGCTGTCCTTGGTTTACCAGGCCTGTTAAGTTTAATAACTCTGTCTGGGGATCCATTTTTAGTTTAAAGCTGTGAATACCTTCCACCTCTTGACAATAAGGTCAGATTGGTTAAGATCACTTTTAGTAAAGCGCCCTTATCATCATTGAACAAGGAGAAATTGAGCGGTTTCCAACTAGACATGTCATTCTTGCTTACTAGCCTTATGTGTTGTGCAGTACTTTACTGGCTTCTCAAGGAGAAAAGAAATGACCAATTTCATCCAGCTGCAAACTTTTGTATCTGTAACAGGGACAGGCCTTCATGACGATATACTGTTTTTCATCTTACACATACTATGGGGGAATGACAATATGTTTTAAATTGGACATAAGATCTACTCCATTATACATAGTCAATAAATAAATGACATGCCATAAGTGTCCAGGAAACTGAGACTAGATTTTTTTATGGAACTAGGGGGAAACCTAATACTATTATTCTGCTCAAGAAATTTAGAAGCAGGGTGAGTGGAATGGGCTGGAATTTCTGGATAAGAAATTGAAAAGGGGATAACATTGGAAGGTAAATAAATAAAATATCCCAATAAAAGAAAACAAAGAATGTAACATAAAATGACTACTAATGGTATATCCATGAATTAGCACATGTATTAACCCCCATCAGGGAAGGTCTTGTCTTGCAATAGATGGAATTAAACCGAGTACAACAGCTGGACAATAGACAGATGATGAGATATCTTTGAACTCTCACCCTAAATTGTCTTTATCAAACCCCGCTCCTCAAGACCCGGTCATTAGGTGGGATGACTTCAAGGAATAATCTTTCCAGACACAACAGAACTAATCACATATAACTCACAGAGACTGTGACAGCATCCATAGAGTCTGCACTAGTTCATGCCAGATGACATCCCAATTTGAGAATGAGAGGTGGGCAAGAACTACCTATGCATTGAAATCTTCAGAAGACAAAAACTCAGTTTTCTCCAAAGGGAAGACACGGAATAAATTAGGAGAGCCGTCCTTGCTCAGGAGTAGCTTACTGACCCAAAATGGATTCCATGATTCTTTGTATTTTAATTTTTCACTCTTTTTTTGGGTGAGGTTTGCTGTTTTGTATTTAGAGAAAGAACAGAAAAATGTGGAGTTGGGTGTGTAGGGAGGTAGGGATATCTGAGAGACACAGAAGAGGGAAATAATAAGATTAAAGTACATCCTATGAATTTAAACAAGAAAGGAAAATTTTTAAAAATGAGAAAACCATTAAAAAGTAAGTATAACCTAAAGTACATGGTTTCTCAAATCACACTAAGATCTAGAGGAATATAGGGAGGTGATCTGCCCTTCAGAAGAGCACAACAATTGTTTTCCACTGCCAAATTTTCAATCCATGAAAACATATCATATAAGTAACCTTATATGGACAAAATATATTACATATAGGATGTGTGTGTGTTTGTGGCGTGCACACGTATGGTGTGTATGTGTGTGTGTGTGTTCATGCATACACACATAAGTGCCAATACTTATCTTCTAGTTTTAAGGTCAATATTATAGAGGTGGGGGTTTTCTCTCAAGTTACCCCTGGTCCTGTCTGATAAACTTCAACTTTGTTTTCCCCAACAAGGCACAGGACACTCAGGAATAACCGAATGAGAAACTTGTCTTTTCCCAGATCAACAGTTCGTGAAGTAGTCTAAGAATATTGTTTCTGTCCAGTTGCCCTATGACTATGGCCTTAGTCTTCTTGTTGCCCAGCCCCTGTCCTTTCTCTCTCTCTATCTCTTATAACTTTGGCCAGTAATTCTAGTCTTAGGTATTCTAGTCTTCTAGTATTCAGTCTCTCTTTTGTGCTATATTTTTTCTGAATCTTAACTAAATCTTGCAGTGTATAATCTTGTAATCCCTCTATACTCTGTAACTTCTTACCTGTCAACAAAGCCCAGAAAGGTAAATTGTCAGCTGCCCCTACCTGTAGCCATATCACAGTCTGGCCAGTTAAGGGGGGGGCTTCTAACAGGATCTTTTCTTGTTCTTCTGTGTAAGAGAACCTCTAAAAGTTGCTGGCATCATCAAGTTAGGCGTGGAAAAACATTAAGACTTTTCAATTCAGGTCAGACAGGCAGGTTATCTGAAAAGAAAGGGTGATTAATCTTCTCGTTTGCCTGTGCCTTGTTCATCAGAGGGCTAGGGCTCGGGAGCCTAGCTTTCTCTTTCTCCCATGGTGATGGATCTTGGACCAGGTCCTGCCACACAGTAATGTATGGCTGTTGATCGGGGTGTGACCCTGGTCCTTCCTGAAAAATAATAGCTTTAACTTAAAAATAATAGTCAGACAAAGTCTCTTCTGGTGGCCGGTCAACATCAAAAGTCAGTCAGTCCTGAGGGACAAAAATCTGCCAAGGTCTTTTCTTGATCTCAAACTGATAAGCTATGTGCTCTGGTTTTAACTTCAGTTCAATGGTCTAGAGTTAAACTTTAGTCACGGTCTGTCATCATTGTCACCAAGTAACATAAAATCAGACAAAATATATTCACAGAAAGATTAACAAAAAACCTGTCTCAATCTCGAGTGCCAGCCAGGAGGGATTCCACATCCTAGCTATCCAGGAGGACCACCATGTCCTCCCTGGAACCCAGTCCCTGAGAATTCCTGTCCTTTTTGGATGTCTCCCAGGACTACAGCTGGTGATTTCCTAGCACGTCTGCCAATCACCCAGGTCCATATCCTCTCGAGACAGAAACGGCTGCAAACAGCTGCAAAGAACTGAAAGTACTTTCACAAAACCAGCTTACTGAGACATATGGACAAGAGAATGGGCCCAAAACACAGCAAAACACAGAAACAGAGACAACAAATTGGCCAACCAGAAATCATACATACCACGCCGAGTGGGTTCTTAGAGCTTAGGACGGTCGAAGTTTCCTGGTTAGGGAACCAATAAAGTAAGGCCCCCAAAGGAAGCCCTCACCCAAACCTCAGGAATTCACGACCACCATTAACTCACAAGCACCTAACTTGATGCAATCAGCAAGAGGTAATTTCTCTCCAGTATACTGAGGTCAAGACCCATGAACCACACAGGGGCAGTGGGGTCTGACCTGGGCTTGTGGAACAGAGAGAATTTAAAGTAAAAAACCACAACTCAGAGGGGAAACCACAACCCAGGGGAGTAAAGGAGGGTTATTGGAGAGCACCTGTGGAAAGTCTCCCAGCCCATTATTCATTTTGTGACAGGGTACAAGGTAGAGCCATGGGGAAAGTTTTGTTAGACTATTCTCTAAGAGCCTGTATGTAATCAGCCATCTATCTTGTGTCAGCCAAGTTCCTGAAACACGAGCTCAGGACCAAGCTGACCTGCACTCTTGGTTCTGCCCAGCCTGCTAGGAGATTTTGAACATTTTTAACCCTTTAAAAGTCTT
>NC_047679.1:100744747-100837049 GCF_011762505.2 Arvicanthis niloticus
GTGACTGAGTTAACTATAATTGTAGGAAGCACAAACGTCCATAGTTTTCTAAAAGAGTTAGCCTATTTATAAGAGACTCTCGGACCACCTGTGGGTAACACTCGCTCTACTTCAAAACGTGGAGCAGCTGGGTTCTTCTGTGCCTTCTGGTCCAGGATCATCTGACAGACCTTAGTGCTGCAGAATTATTAAGGGCTGATTACTCTGTCTAGGCAGATATAATCAGTCGACTATTCTGCCAAGTGTGTCCTTTTCTGGACAGTAATTTGTCTGTAGAAGGGAAGTGGCAATTCTTGCTTAGTGGTTGTCTCACACAACTGGAGTAACTCCAAGGATGCTCAATTTCTTCTTAGAATTCAATATAGGAAGCTGTCCGGAGCAGACAGGTCTCTAATGAAAATGAACATTAATACTGAAATGTTTGTCATGTCAATTCTAAGGATTTCTGATGTTTTTGAAAACCAGCTATCCATGTAAGGTAATCTGGACTGTTGCCTGTTAACTCCACTCAGCTATTTCTAAATAAAACATAGAGAAACACCCTTATAATAAACTCCAAGTCATGAATTTGCTATAGTCCCTTAACTCACAGGCTGACTATCTCAAATCAGTTTAAAAGTTAAAGAAGGACTGGGTCTAAGCTTTGTATTCCTAAATGTGTTATACTGGTACCAATGCCTATGAGAGTAACAATATTCATCTCACTCTTATATCACTAAGAAGCTCATGCCAATGAAACCCTTAAAATTTGTAAACAAAGTAAATTGGTGCCATTTAAGAATTTATATCTTCATCTGATATTAATTATACAGATTTCTACTCATAGGTTATGGCTATGCAATAAACCCTAGCTAATCCTCTCTATTCCGACAAACCACTACTTTTCCCTAGAGAGACAGCCCAACATTTACCACCTTAGTCCCCCATGCCCAGGGAATAGGGGCACTGACTCATCATTAGCTTCTTCAAGCTGATTATGGGTGTTGAGATATTAGAAGAGGAGTGGGGGGAAGAGCAAATTGACAATCCTCTGATGCTGTGTCTTCGCTGCCTCCAGATGAAATTCCCGGACCTCAGAGGTTTGAGCAGGTCTGCCCAGCTTGCTTGTTGAGTAGATACACCAAGGCTGATCATTCTGCAATATACAATTCTCAAAACAAATTTTAGTATCAAGATAGTTTTTTTTAAAGGGGCTGACATTTTATTAAGAATGTTGGTTCTAATTTTCTATTTTTTCCCCTCTTTTATTGGATATAATATTTACATTTCAAATTTTATCCCCTTACCATATTTCCCCCACAACCCAGGAACCCCTTATCCCATCCCCCCTCCTCCTGCCTCTATGAAGGTGTTTACCCCACCTACCCCCAGACCCCCTCCCCACCCTCAGATTCCCCCCCCCCTCAGCGCTCAGCCTTCAGAGTACCAATGATCTTGTCTCCCACCTATGCCCAACAAGGCCATCCTCCCCTACATATACTGCTGGAGTCATGTGTCTCTCCCTATGTGCTCCTAGGGTGGTGGTTTAGACCCTGGGGAGCTCTGGCTGGTTGGTATTATTGCTCTCCTCACCGGGCACCAGCCCTTAAGGTTCCTTCAATTTACTCTCTAGCTCCTCCATTGGGAACCTTTGATCAGATAATGGATAGCTGTGGGTATCTGTCTCTGGGTATGTCCGACTCTGGGAGACCTCTAAGGAGACAGCCTTATCAGGCTGCTGTCAGCTTTCCCGTCCTGACATCCCTATCAGCGTCTATTTTGGGTGACTGCCCATGGAATGAATACCCAGATGGAATGGTCTCCCTACAACCCCCCCTTCAGGTTCTGTCCCACACTTTGTCTCCATATTTGCTCCCTTGGGTATTTAGTTACTCCTTCTAGAAAGACCTAGGCATCCTCACTTGTTCTTTCTTCTTCATGAGCTTCATGTCGTCTGGTAGTTGAATCTTTGTTGTTTCAAATTTTGGGGCTAATCTCTGCTTACCAGTGAGTAATACCATGTGTGTTCTTTTGTGATTGGGTTACCTCACTCAGGATGATATTTTCTAGTTCCATTCATTTACCTAAGAATTTTCCAAATTCATTATTTTTAATAGCTGAGTAATATTCCATTGTGTAAATGTACCACATTTTTTGTATCCATTCCTCTGTTGAAGGGCATCTGGGTTCTTTCCAGCTTCTGGCTATTATAAATAGGGCTGCTTATGAACATAGTGGAGCATATGTCTTTGTTATTTGTTGGGGCATTTTCTGGGTATATGCCCAGGAGTGGTATAGCTGGGTCCTCAGGTAGTACTATATCCAATTTTCTGAGGAACCGCCAGACTGACTTCCAGAGTGGTTGTACCAGTTTGCAACCCACCAACAATGCAGGAGTGTTCCTCTTTCTTCACATCCTTGCCAGCATCTACTATCACCTGAGTTTTTGATCTTAGCCATTCTGACTGGTGTGAGGTGGTATCTCAGTGTTGTTTTGATTTGCATTTCCCCGATGATTAAGGATGTTGAGCATTTCTTAAGGTGCTTCTTGGCCATTCGAGTTTCCTCAGTTGAGAATTCTTTGTTTAGCTCTGTACCCCATTTTTTAATGGGGTTATTTTGTTGTTTGGCATCTAATTTCTTGAGTTCTTTGTAAATATTTGATATTAGCCCCCTATCAGATGTAGGATTGGTAATGATCTTTTCCCAATCTGTTGGTTGCCTTTTTGTCATGTTGACAGTGTACTTTGCCTTACAGAAGCTTTGCAATTTGATGAGGTCCCATTTGTTGATTCTTGATCTTAGAGCATAAGCCATTGGTGTTCTGTTCAGGAACTTTCCCCTGTGCCTAGGTATTCGAGGGTCTTCCCCAACTTCTCTTCTAATAGTTTCAGTGTATCTGGCTTTATATGAATGTCCTTTATCCACTTGGAGTTGAGCTTTGTGCAAGGGGATAAGAATGGATTAATTTGCATTCTTCTACATGTTGACCTCCAGTTGAGCCAGCACCACTTGTTGAAAATGCTGTCCTTTTTCCACTGGATGGATTTAGCTCCCTTGTCAAAGATCAAGTGACCATAGGTGTGCAGGTTTATTTCTGGGTCTTCAATTCTATTCCATTGATCGTCCTGTCTGTCCTCTGTACCAGTACCAAGCAGTTTTTATCACTACTGCTCTGTAGTACAGTTTGAGGTCCGGAATGGTGATTCCCCCAGAGGTTCCTTTATTGTTGAGAATAGTTCTCGCTATCCTAGGTTTTTTGTTATTCCAAATGAATTTGTAAATTGCTCTTTCTGTCTCTATGAAGAATTGATTTGAATTTTGATGAGTATTGCATTGAATCTGTAGATTGCTTTGGCAGGATAGCCATTTTTACTAAGTTAATCCTGCCAATCCAGGAGCATGGGAGATCTTTCCATCTTCTGAGATCTTCTTCAATTTCTTTCTTCAGAGACTTGAAGTTCTTGTCATACAGATCTTTCACTTGCTTGGTTAGATTCACTCCAAGATAATTTATTTTATTCGTGGCTATTGTGAAGGGTGTCATTTCCCTGATTTCTTTCTCTGCCTGTTTATCCTTTGAGTAGAGGAAGGCTACTGATTTGTTTGAGTTGATTTTATATCCAGCCACATTGCTAAGTTGTTTATCAGGTTTAGGAGTTCTCTGGTGGAAGTTTTAGGTTCACTTAAGTATACTATCATATCATCTGCAAATAGTGAAATTTTGACTTCTTCCTTTCCTATCTGTATCCCTTTGACTTCCTTTGTTGTCTAATTGCTCTAGCTAAGACATCCAGTACTATATTGAATAGGTAAGGTGAGAGTGGGCAGCCTTGCCTAGTCCCTGATCTTAGTGGGATTGCTTCAAGTTTCTCTCCATTTATTTTGATGTTGGATACTGGCTTGCTGTATACTGCTTTTACTATGTTTAGATATGGGCCTTGAATTCCTGATCTTTCCAAGACTTTTAACATGAAGGGATGTTGCATTTTGTCAAATGCTTTCTCAGCGTTTAGTGAGATGACCATGTGGTTTTTCTCTTTGAGTTTATTTATGTAGTGGATTACATTGATGGATTTCTGAATATTGAACCATCCCTGCATTCCTGGGATAAAGCCTACTTGATCTTGATGGATAATTGTTTTGATGTGTTGTTGGATTTGGTTTGCGAGAATTTTATTGAGTATTTTTGCATCAATATTCATAAGAGAGATTGGTCTGTAGTTCTCTTTCTTTGTTGGGTCTTTCTGTGGTTTAGGTATGAGTGTAATGGTAGCTTCATAGAATGAATTGGGTAGTGTTCCTTCTGTTTCTATTCGATGGAATAGCTTGAAGAGGATTGGTATTAGGTCTTCCTTGAAGGTCTGAAAGAATTCTGCACTGAAACCATCTGTCCCCGGACATTTTTTGGTGGGAAAATTTTTAATGACTCTATCTATTTCTTTAGGCGTTATGGGACTGTTTAGGTGGTTTATCTGCTCCTCCTTTAACTTTGATACCTGGTATCTATCTAGAAAATTGTCCATTTCCTCCAGATTTTCCAATTTTGTTGAGTATAGGCCTTTGTAGTAGGATCTGAGAATTTTTTTAATTTCCTCTGTTTCTGTTGTTATGTCTCCCTTTTCAGTTCTGATTTTATTAATTTGAATGCTGTCTCTGCGACTTTGGTTAGTCTGGCTAAGGGTTTGTCTATCTTGTTGATTTTTCTCAAAGAACCAGCTCCTGGTTTTGTTGATATTTTGTATAGTTCTTTTTGTTTCGACTTGGTTGATTTCAGCCCTGAGTTTGATTATTTCCTGCCGTCTACTCCTCTTGGGTATACTAGCTTCTTTTAGTTCTAATGCTTTCAGGTTTGCTGTCAGTTGTTAACGTATGTTCTTTCCACTTTCTTTTTGTGAGCACTTAGAGCTATGATTTTTCCTCTTAGTACTGCTTTCAATGAGTCCCACATATTTTGATATGATGTGTCCTCATTTTCATTTGAATTTAAAAAGTCTTTAATTTCTTTCTTAATTTCTTCCTTGACCACTTGGGTAGAGCATTGGTCAGTTGCCAAGTGTATGTGGGCTTTCTGTTGTTTTTGTCTATGTCAAAGACAAGTCTTAATCCATGGTGGTCTGATAAGGTACTAAGGATTATTTCAATCTTTTTGTACCTGTTGAGGACTGTTTTGTGACCAATTATATGGTCTATTTTGGAGAAGGTACCATGAGGTGCTGAGAAGAAGGTATATTCTTTTGTTTTAGGATGAAATGTTCTATAGATGTCAGTTAAGTCCAATTGGTTCATAACTTCTGTTAGTTTCATTGTGTCTCGATTTAGTTTCTGTTTCCATGATCTGTCCATAGCTGAGAGTGGGGTGTTGAAATCTCCCACTATTATTGTGTAGGGTGCAATGTATGCTTTAAGTTTTAGTAAAGTGTCTTTATGTATGTGGGTGCCCTTACATTTGGGGCATAGATGTTGAGAATTGCAAGTTCCTCTTGGTACAATTTTCCTTTGATGAATATGAAGTGTCCTTCTTTATCTTTTTTGATTACTTCTGGTTGAAAACTGATTTTATTTGATATTAGAATCACTCCTCCAGCTTGTTTCTTGGGACCATTTGCTTGGAAGATTGTTTTCCAACCTTTTACTCTGAGGTAGTGCCTGTCCTTTCCACAGAGGTGCGTTTCCTGAATGCAGCAAAATGTTGGGTCCTGTTTATGTATCCAGTTTGATAGTCTATGTCTTTTTACTGGAGAATTGAGTCCATTGATATTAAGAGATATTAAGGAAAAAATGCGTGTTGTTTCCTGTTATTTTTGTTATTGGCAGTGGAGATATGTTTGTGTAGCTACCTTCTTTTACGGTTTTTGGAAGATTACTTTCCAGCTTTTTCTAGGTTGTAGTTTCCCTCCTTGTGATGGAGTTTTCCACCAATTATCCTTTGAAGTGCTGGGTTTGTGTTGAGATACTGTGTAAATTTGGATTTGTCATGGAATATTTTGGTTTCTCCATCAATAATGATTGACAGTTTGCTGGGTATAGTAGTCTGGGCTGACATTTATGTTCTTTTAGGGTCTGTATGATATCGGTCCAGGATCTTCTGGCTTTTATGGTCTCTGGTGAGAAGTCTGGTGTAATTCTTCTAGGTCTGCCTTTATGTGTTACTTTGCCTTTTTCCCTTACTGCTTTTAGTATTTTTTCTTTGTTTTGTACATTTGTTGCTTTGACTATTATGTGGCGGGAAGTATTTCTTTTCTGTCTAAACTATTTGGAGTTCTGTAGGCTTCTTGTACATTTATGGACAGCTCTTTCTTTAGGTTAGGGAAGTTTTCCTCTATAATTTTGTTGAGGATATTTACTGGTCCTTTAAGTTGGGAGTCTTCCCCCTCATCTATACCTATTATCCTTAGGTTTGGCCTTCTCATTGTGTCTTGGATTTCTTGTATATTTTGGGTTAGTAGCTTTTTGTATTTTGCATTTTCTTTGACAGTTGTGTCAATGTTTTCCATGGTATCTTCTGCACATGAGATTCTCTCTTCCATCTCCTGTATTCTGTTGGTAATACTTGTGTCTATGACTCCTGATTGTTTTTTTTAAGTTTTCTATCTCCAGGGTATTCTCCCTTTGTGATTTCTTTATTGTTTCTACTTCCATTTTTAGATCCTGCATGGTTTTGTTTAATTCCTTCTCCCATTTGGTTGCATTTTCTTGCAATTCCTTAAGGGATTTTTGTGTTTCCTCTTTAAGGGTTTCTATCTGTTCTTTGAGAGTGTTATTTATGTCTTTCTTAAAGTCCTCTATCATCATCATGAGAAGTGATTTTAATTCTGTATCCTGCTTTTCTGGTGTGATGGGGTGTTCAGGGCTTGCTATGATGGGGGAACTGGGTTCTGATGATGCCATGTAACTTTGGTTTCTGTTGCTTATGTTCTTGTGCCTGCCTTTTGCCATCTGGTTAAATCTAGTGCTACCTGTACTTCTGTCTCTGATTGAAGCCTGTCTTTCCAGTTGTCTTGCTTGTGTTTTGTCTTCTAGGGGTCCAGATGTCTCTGTGATTTTTTCCAGCTGCACTGATTAAGGTGGTATCTCTAGGATGCCTCAGGATATGGTGCCTCCAAGGTAGCAGTCCAGCTAGTTGTCTGCTGTTCTGGGTGCAGTGTCTCCTCTTGGATATCTCAGGATATGTTGTCTGACACTCTGAGTTCAGTTGTTCCTCTGTGGCTCTGGGTTGAGTGGACCTTCCTGTATGTCTCAGGCAGAATCCAGGGTCCACACAACTGCAGACCTGGCAGAGGTCTGGTCTAGGCGTCAGACCTGGGAGATGGGCAGAAGGGGGGTGCTAGCCGGCAGGGGGTGGGGGGGTATCTGCTGGATTCTGAGCACTCAGGGCACCCAGCTATGAGCTCAGGGTAGTATGTGGGTTTTCCTACATAAATCTGTTTGTGGGATCTGTGGAGCCCCCAGAATGTGTCTGGCAGTGGTAACCAGGTGCACTCACCAGCAGGTCTCAGACCAGAAGAGGGGCGAGCGGCGGAAGAGAAGTGCTAGCTCTGGCTATGGGTTCTATGGATACCCCCAGAATGTGTCTGGCGGAATCTGGGTGTACTCACAAGCTGGCTGGGCAGAGGTCCGGCCCAGGCCTCAGGCTGGAAGAGGCGGGCGAGGTGAAAGGGGAGTGCTAGGGCTGGCTATGGGTTCTATGGATCCCCCAGAATGTGTCTGGCGGAATCCGGGGTGCACTCACAAGCTGGCCGGGCAGAGGTCCCAGGTTATTTTTTTTTTTATTTTTTGTTAATCTGCTTTTATACCATTTTAATTACATATAAGTATTAAAGTCAATTCTAGGTTGAGGAACTAGCAATACAATAGATGCAAATAGTCAATGAACAAGCAAGATAATAAACACAAATAGTCAAAGAACAAGCAAAGAGTCCCATGATCACTGTTTTTAAGGGCTTATCAGGATGACAAAAATATCTGAGCCTACTTCACTGTCCTAGGCCAAAGTAATTTTCATGCCTGAAATTTCTTTATTCCAGCCTAGAAATTAGATTCCTGCCTGAAATTACTTCTTTGTTCTAGCCTAATATCATATTCCTGACTGCAATCTATTTCTTTGTCCTTGGCCAATATCATATTCCTGCTATGCAGTCCCAAAAACTCTCCACATCTCCCCCTTTTTATTTCATAAACAAGACCGTGCCTGTCTAGGTTGTTCTGCCAAGAATGCCTTTCTTACCCATCGTGAAATGTGCATTATCAAAAGCAATGCATTTCTGTCTTAGGTTGGTAAGACTCTGGAAAGACTCTTAGCTGTCCTTGGTTTACCAGCCTGTTAAGTTAATAACTCTGTCTGGGGATCCATTTTTAGTTTAAAGCTGTGAATACCTTCCACCTCTTGACAATAAGGTCAGATTGGTTAAGATACCACTTTTAGTAAAGACGCCACTTATCATCATTGAACAAGGAGAAATTGAGCGGTTCCCAACTAGACATGTCATTCTTGCTTACTAGCCTTAATGCTGTTGTGCAGTACTTTACTGGCTTCTCAAGGAGAAAAGAAATGACCAATTTCATCCAGCTGCAAACTTTTGTAATCTGTAACAGGGACAGGCCTTCATGACAGATATACTGTTTTCATCATTACACAAATACTATGGGGGAATGAACAATATGTTTTAAAATTGGACATAAGATCTACTCCATTAGACATAGTCAATAAATAAATGACAATGCCAAAGTGTCCAGGAAACTGAGACTAGATTTTTTTATGGAACTAGGGGGAAACCTAATACTATTATTCTGCTCAAGAAATTTAGAAGCAGGGTGAGTGGAATGGGATGGAAGTTTCTGGATAAGAAATTGGAAAAGGGGATAACATTGGAAAGGTAAATAAATAAAATATCCAATAAAAGAAAAAAAAAGAAATGTAACAATAAAATGACTACTAATGGTATATCCATGAATTAGCACATGTATTAACCCCCATCAGAGAAGGTCTTTCTTGCAATAGATGGAATTAAACAGAGTCCAACAGCTGGACAATAGACAGATGATGAGATATCTTTGAACTCTCAGCCCTAAATTGTCTTTATCAAAACCCTCTCCTCAAGACCCAGTCATCTAGGTGGGATGACTTCAAGGAATAACATCTTTCCAGACACAACAGAACTAATCACATATGAACTCACAGAGACTGTGACAGCATCCATAGAGTCTGCACTAGTTCATGCCAGATGACATCCCAATGTTGAGAATGAGAGGTGGGCAAGAACCTACTTGCAATTGAAATCTTCAGGAAGACAAAAACTCAGTTTTCTCCAAAGGGAAGACACGGAATAAATTAGGAGAGCCGTCTTGCTCAGGAGTAGCTGACTGACCCAAAATGGATTCCATGATTCTTTGTATTTTAATTTTTCACTCTTTTTTTGGAGTTTTTGCTGTGTTTTGTATTTTAGAGAAAGAACAGAAAAATGTGGAGTTGGGTGGGTAGGGAGGTAGGGATATCTGAGAGGACACAGAAGAAGGGAAATAATAAGATTAAAGTACATCCTATGAAAATTTAAACAAGAAGGAAAATTTTTAAAATGAGAAAACCATTAAAAAGTAAGTATAACCTAAAGTACATGGTTTCTCAAATCACACGAAGATCTAGAGGGAATATAGGGAGGTGATCTGCCCTTCAGAAGAGCACAACAAATTGTTTTCCACTGCCAAATGTTCAACCATGAAAACATACATATAAGTAACCTTATATGGACAAAATATATTACATATAGGATTGTGTGTGTGTGTGTGCGTGCACACGTATGGTGTGTATGTGTGTGTGTGTGTTCATGCATACACACATAAGTGCCAATACTTATCTTCTAGTTTTAAGGTCAATATTATAGAGGTGGGGGTTCTCTCAAGTTACCCCTGGTCCTGTCTGAGTAAACTTCAACTTTGTTTTTCCCCAACAAAGGCACAGGACACTCAGGAATAACCAGAATGAGAAACTTGTCTTTTCACCAGATCAACAGTTCGTGAAGTAGTCTAAGAATATTGTTTCTGTCCAGTTGCCCCTATGACTATGGCCTTAGTCTTCTGTTGCCCAGCCCCTGTCCTTTCTCTCTCTCTATCTCTTATAACTTTGGCCAGTATTCTAGTCTTAGGTATTCTAGTCTTCTAGTATTCAGTCTCTCTTTTGTGCTATATTTTTTCTGAATCTTTAACTAAATCTTGCAGTGTATAATCTTGTAATCCCTCTATACTCTGTAACTTCTTACCTGTCAACAAAGCCCAGAAAGGTAAATTGTCAGCTGCACCCTACCTGTAGCCATATCACAGTCTGGCCAGTTAAGGGGGGGGCTTCTAACAGGATCTTTTCTTGTTCTTCTGTGGTAAAGAGAACCTCTAAAAGTTGCTGGCAATCATCACAGTTAGGCCGGTGGAAAAACATTAAAGACTTTTCAATTCAGGTCAGACAGGCAGGGTTATCTGAAAAGAAAGGGTGATTAATCTTCTCGTTTGGTCTGTGCCTTGTTCATCAGAGGGCCAGGGCTCGGGAGCCTAGCTTTCTCTTTCTCACCCATGGTGATGGATCTTGGACCAGGTCCTGCCACACAGTAATGTATGGCTGTTGATCGGGGTGTGACCCTGGTCCTTCCTGAAAAATAATAGCTTTAACTTTAAAAATAATAGTCAAGACAAAAGTCTCTTCTGGTGGCCGGTCAACATCAAAAGTCAGTCACTCTGAGGGACAAAAAATCTGCCAAGGTCTTTTCTTGATCTCAACTGATAAGCTATGTGCTCTGGTTTTAACTTCAGTTCAATGGTCTAGAGTTAAACTTTAGTCACAGTCTGTCATCATTGTCACAAGTAACATAAAATCCAGACAAAATATATTCACAGAAAGATTAACAAAAAACCTGTCTCAATCTCGAGTGCCAGCCAGGAGGGATTCCACATCCTAGCTACCAGGAGGACCACCATGTCCTCCCTGGAACCCAGTCCCTGAGAATTCCTGTCCTTTTTGGGATGTCTCCCAGGACTACAGCTGGTGATTTCCCTAGCACGTCTGCCAATCACCCCATTCATATCCTCTCGAGACAGAAACGGCTGCAAACAGCTGCAAAGAACTGAAAGTACTTTCACAAAACCAGCTTACTGAGACAGTATGGACAAGAGAATGGGCCCAAAACACAGCAAAACACAGAAACAGAGACAACAAATTGGCCAAAACCAGAAATCATACCACCGAGTGGGTTCTTAAGAGCTTAGGACGGTCGAAGTTTCCTGGTTAGGGAACCAAAAAGTAAGGCCCCCACAAAGGGAAGCCCTCACCCAAACCTCAGGAATTCACGACCACCCATTAACTCACAAGACACCTAACTTGATGCAATCAGCAAGAGGTATATTTCATTCAGTATACTGAGGTCAAGACCCATGACCCACACAGGGGCAGTGGGGTCTGACCTGGGCTTTGGAGACAGAGAGAATTTAAAGTAAAAAAACCACAACTCAGAGGGGAAACCACAACCCAGGGGGAGTAAAGGAGGGTTATTGGAGAGCACCTGTGGAAAGTCCCAGCCCATTATTCAGTTTGTGACAGGGTACAAGGTAGAGCCATGGGGAAAGTTTTGTATAGACTATTCTCTAAGAGCCTGTATGTAATCAGCCATCTATCTTGTGGTCAGCCAAGTTCCTGAAACACAGAGCTCAGGACCAAGCTGACCTGCACTCTTGGTTCTGCCCAGCCTGCTAGGAGATTTTGAACATTTTTAACCCTTTAAAAGTCTTTGGCCCTTCTGAGTGTCTTAGTACATGAGGTCATAATGAGGACTGTTAGAAACACCACAAGGAGGTAGGTGTCCTAAAGTTCATGTGCTGCCTAAGTTGGGGCTGGAACTGCCACCCACACCTCATTTCATATCGTTGTAATAGCCTGAAACCATGCTGCAGCCCTAGACAGTGACATATAGGAAGACCCTGGGTTTTCCCTGTTACCCTGCGAAATAAAACTTCAGGGGATTTTTGTGATAGTTCAGTTCTCACCCTCCTGTGTCTGCCTGTCAGGGGATTGCTCATCCTATTCCCAACCTTGTAGAAACTGGTGTTCCTTCTTACCCAGTCTTCCCTTCCTCCAACTCCCCCCCCCCGCCACCAACTCCCACGACACCATCAGAGACTGAGAGTGACATACATATTTTCTCATGTGATTGATTTTATTATCAGCATCATACAACTTTTATGTGGCAAAGTTTGCCATTGGCATCCTGACCGTGGCCCAGCTCCTAGACCCATTCACTGATGTTTCATAGGTCTTTGGACCCAGTTGGGGCCTAGGAGCTGGCCAGGTAGTCATCACGGTCTGGGGCGCTTTCAGGGGAAGGTGGATTTTGCCACTGCTGGAGTGGGAGCCGAAGCTGGAGCCGAAGCTGGAGCCGAAGCTGGAGCTGGAGCCAGAGTCCAAGCTGGAACTAGAGCTGCAGCCCAATCTGGAGGCAGAGCTGAAGCTGAGGCCAGAGTCAGAGCCGGAGCCGAAGCAGAAGCCGAAGCAGGGGTGAAAGCCAGGGCCAGAGCATGTGCCTTTGCTCTAGGTTCTTTAGGAATTCTTGGTCTGACAAATACCTTCGACTTTGCCCCAGTTGACAGTCGAAAACTTGTCTTCTTCTTCTCCGTGATCTGAAATAATTAGATACTAAATTCACAAGGGCACTGGTTTTGGAGAAAGGATGTAGATTCTCGAAAAGGGACAGAGGTAGATGAGGAATTTAGAGCAGGTCTGAGAAAATCTTAGGGGAAGGGATGGTCTCAGAAGGGGGACAATGAGCTTAGCTGGAACCTCTCACCTTAGCACCGTTTCTGCGACGACAAGAGGTACCCTGTTTCTTGACATAATATTTAGACCGCTGTTGTTGGGATGTTTTACGTTTCCTCATGATCTGAAATAATTACATACTAAATTCATAAGGGCACTGGTTTTGGAGAAAGATAGAATGTGGATGGGGACTTGCGAAAAGGGAGAGAGGTAGATGAGAAATTTACAGCTGGTCTGAGAAAATCTTATGGGAAGGGATGGCCTCAGAAGGGGGACAGTGAGCGTACTGGGACCTCTTACCTTTGAACTGGTTCTGCGATGACCAGAGGTACCCCGTTTCTTGTTGGAATGTTTAGACCTCCTGTGTTGAGATGTCTTATGTTTATTTTGCCTGGATCTCCTGGCAGCAGCACCAGGCTTAAGGGCTTTCTTAGCCATGCGAGCCGTTTTGTGTTCTTCTACCAACTGGCCCCAGAGCTCTGAGCTCCCTGCTTACCTACCTGTCAGAACAATGGTGGGCCACACCCTCTGCCTTATTTGGTCAGCAACGTTCTCCCTAGCCAATGGCAGCTAAGCAGTGGCTGAGACCTCACAAAGCCCTACCTCTGACACCTTTGAGGGCATGTAACCTATGCCAGGTATGTTATGAAGGTTTGCAAGTATATAAGTCTTGTAATGTGTGCCTCCTCCTATGGTCCCTGCAACTATGTTCAACCATCTTCACCTTTTGAAACCATAATCACCCAATTCCATTATAAGTTGCACTGGTCATGGTATCTCTTCACAGTAATTAATTAATTAATTAATTAATTAATGAGGGGAAATAAGATGTTGCTGTGATAAAATAATGTCTTATATGTGTGTGCATAAAGTTATCAAGGAGTGAATTTTTAAGGGAAAAAGAACATTGCTGAATTGCATTGTCCAGAATGAAAAGGACAAAGAAATCTTCAGTGAACTTTGAGGATACATCAAAAAGAAATTGTCCTCATTAAGCTAATATAAATTATTCTCTATTTTATGTGATGTATGTAGGGGTCATGTCTGCATTTGTCTATGCACCAATTCATGCAGAGTTCCACGAGGGCAAAATAGGGTGTTAGATACCACAGAACTGGAAATATAGACATCTGTGAGCTTTCACATGTCTGTTAAACATTTTTTACACTCCAGAATTTATTCCCCTCCTTGTCCACCCACTGACTGTTCCACATCCCACACCTCCTCTCCCCCCCCCATCTACAAGAGGATGCCCACCCCACACCAGACCTCCCCACTCCCTGGGGTCCCAAGAATCTTGAGAGTAGGTGCATGTTCTCTTAGTCCAGACCCGGCAGTCCTCTGCTGTATATGTATTGGGGGGGGGGTTCATATCAGCTGGTGCATGCTGCCTGGATGGTGGCTCACTGTCTGAGAGATCCCTGGGGTCCAGGTGAGTTGAGACTGCTGGTCCTCCTACAGGGTTGCCCTACTCCTCAGCTTCTTTCAGCTTTTCTCTAATTCAACCACAGAGGTTAGCAACTCCAATCCATTGGTTGGGTGTAAATATCTGCAACTGACTTTTTCAGCTGCTTGTTTGGTCTCTTAGAGGGCAGTCATGATAGGACCCTTTTTGTGAGCACTCCATAGCCTCAGTAATAGCGTCAGGTCTTGGGGCCTCCTCTTGAGATGTTTCTCAATTTGGGCCTACCACTGGACCTCCTTTTCCTTAGGATCTTCTCTGTTTTTGTCCCTTCAGTTCTTTCAGACAGGAACAATTCTGGGTCAAAGTTTTGACTGTGTGATGGCAACTCCTCTCTCACTTGATGCCCTGTTTTTCTACTGAAGGTGGACTGTACAAGTTCCCTCTACCCACTGTAGGGCATTTCATCTAAGGTCCCTTACTTTGAGACATGAGAGTCTCTCTCTTTCCAGATCTCTGGTACATACTAGAGGGTCCCCCTACCTCCTACCTCCTGAGGTTGTCTGTTTTGATTCTTTCCCTCAGGCCTATTGTCCTGTTTCCCACTTAATACCTAATCACATTCCCCTCTTCCCCTTCCTGTCACTTTTCCCACCTCTGCCCCTCTACCCCGAGTGCCCCATGATGGCTTTCTTCTCCCTCCTAAGTAGGATTGAGGCATCCACTTGGGTCCTTTGGCTTGTTGACCTTCTTGAGTTCTGTGGACTATATCTTGGGTATTCTGTACTGTTTGGCTAATATCCACTAATTAATGAGTACATGCCATGCATGTCCTTTTGGGTCTGAGTTACCTCACTCAGGATGATATTTTCTAGTTCCATCTATTTGCCTGCAAAACTCACTATGTCCTCATTCTTAATAGCTGAGTAGTATTCCATTGTGTAATGGATATTTTCTATATCCATTCTTCTGTTGTGGGACATCTTGATTGTTTCTAGCTTCTGGCTATCACAAATGAGTCCTGTATAAACATATTGGAACACATGCTCCTGTGGCACAGTGATGCATCTTTTGGATATATACCCAAGAGTGATATAACCCCTATGGCATGGTGAGACATCTTTTGCGTATATGCCAAAGAGTGGTATAGGTTGTCAGGTAGATCTATTTCCAATTTTTTGTAGAAACTCCAAAATGACTTCCAGAGTGCTTGTATCAGTTTGCAATCCCACCAGCAATGGAGGAATGTTCCTCTTTCTCTACATCCTTGTTGCAAGTTTTATTGTCTGCCTTGATGGGTTTCAATCTTGCTGTCCTATTCTCTTTCCCTGGTATGCTCCCATTCCTTGCTTTTAGAATGGGAATAATTAATTTGTACAATTGTGTACTGACAGTAGACAACTATCTTATTGATTGTATATGTGCTCAACATTAAACGATTGCTTTGAAGCTCTGTAGAGACTTTAGATTTTGAATTTTTGAATGGTGTTATGACGTTTACCATTTAGGGAGATGTTTATTGGGAGACTAACTTCTTTTTATGTTTTGAGATGAAAATGAAACTAGGGTTTCAGGAGTGTTGAGTTTTGAATTAAAGTGATGCATTTGATTGTCCAGAGTTGATTTTTTTGATTATTAATATAGTTATTAATATCCCCTGACTAGATTTAGAATCACTATGGCAATATACTTCTGGCTGTTTCTATGAACTAGTTTGCAGAAATTACTGAAGAGGGGAGATACACTCTGAATATGTGTGGCACTAATCCCATAAAAGCTAGGGTCTAGAATAAGACTAGGATTAGTAAGCTGAACACCTGCATTGTTTATATCTGCTTTCCAACTGAGGCTTCCATGTAACCAGTGACTCAACATTCCTGCCCTATTTGCTTTCCTATCATTTTAAACTGCAGCTTAAAGATGTGAGCCCAAATGTTAACTCTCAGAAGTCAATTACTGTTGGGTGTTTGGTCAGCCATGAGAAAAGTGACTGACACAGAACTCACTTTAAAACTATCACCATGCTGACAGCAAACATTTCTTTCCTTGGCAGGTGGTTATGCGGCCCCAAATAGTTCCTTCATGTTATTTTTAATCACTTTTTGTTTTTTAATGATAACACAGTCAAATGTAAGAATACTGTTCAACTATAACAAGAAAAAAAGGCTCAGGAATGATGGAGACCATCATTTTCTCTTTGCATTTTTTTCTGTCTTTTGAATTTCTTGTTGTTTTAAGTAAATGGGGCTAATGTATTACTGGTCACATTTGAAAATTCAGTCATAATAATTCATCATTCTCTGTATACTATTCCTAACAAAATGTCAAGATTCAAATCATATTGGCTACATATCTGAAATATCTCTTAAATACCCTTTTCTTTCTGGATTCCTGTCACTGCACCAGTTCCTACTTTGATTCCTATTCCATTCATAATACCATTTCACTCTTAATCTTCTTATTTCCAATCTGGTCTGTACTTTCTTATCAAATTAATAATCTATGCCACTTTGGTGCTTAACAACCAATAATATTACTCATTTCACTCTATATTCCATACTTCTAATTTTTGAGACTTCAATTTACCTGTTCTTCTTTAGAAGTATTCTCCTTGGGCTCTAGCAGGTACGCATGGATCTCCCTGGGAAAATAAATATAATAGACTCTGCAGGTGCACTGAAGGTGGGTGGGCACAAGAACAGAATGGATCAATATAGGGATGCAATGAGAGGGTACAGTTAGTGATGACTGGGAATAGGGAGGCATTTAGGGGGCAGTGTGGAAACCCTGTGCAGTGGAAGCTTCCATAAATCTATGAGGACAACCATAGTAATGTCTTCTTGTAATGTAGGATACAGAACCTGAAATGCCCATCTTCTGTAACCAGGCAAGGCTCTCAGTGGTGGGACTAAGACAACAATCCTAGAACAAAACCTTTATTTCTCACCTATCCTCTTGCAAGATGTGCTTGGGGCCATGGTGCATCAGAGCATGTGGGAGTGGCCAAGAAATAACTGGTTTAACTTGAGCCCTGTACCATAAGAGAGAACCCATTCTCAACACTGCCTGGATGGCCAAAATGTTCAGTGAAGTGATTCCTAATGATATTCTGCAATACTCACAGATTGGTGCCTAGCCCAATTGTCATCAGAGAGGCTTCGTTGTGATGGTAGCAGATACAGAGACCCACACCCAAATATTAGACAGAGCCTAAGGAAACCCTGTGGAAGTAGGGAAGGAAAAATTGTGGGAGCCAGAGCAGCCAAGGATACCATGAAAACATGACCCACAGAATCAACTGAGCAGGGCTCATAAAGGTTCACAGAGACTGAAGTAGCAACCAGGAATCCTGAATGGGTCTGAGCTAGGTCCTTTGTATACATGCTGTGGTTGTTTAGCTTGGGGTGTTTGTGGGACTCCTAACAGTGGGAGAGGGGGTATCTCTGATTCTTTGCCCGTTCTTGGAAGCATTTTCCTTCTACTGGGTGACCTAGCCCAGCCTTGACAAGAGAGTTTGTGCCTAGATTTATTTCATCGTGTTATGCCATGTTCAGTAGATATCACTGGGAGGCCCGTTCTTCTCTCAAGGGAAATGAAGGAGGAGTAAATCTGGGAAAGAAGGAGAAGTAAATCTGGGGAAGAAGGGAGGTGAGGGAATGACAAGAACAAGGAGAGAAGGGAGGCTGCAGTAGGGATATATTACATGAGAGAAGAATAAATAGAATGAAAAATGGAGAATGGGAAGTGGTATATGGGACAGTTTAGAAGTAGGAAGGAAAAGGAAGAGATTTTGTATGTATAATAACAAAGAGTGTCAAAAATACGTTAATGAATTAAAGCAGAAATATCAGCAGTAAATGTGGGTAAGTTGATTTAATTTTTACATCGAGCTATTTAATTTTATTTGTATGAGCATTTGACTGCATGCATATATATGTACTGTGTGCATGTCTGGTTTCTGAGGTCAGAAAAGGGTGACAAAACTTCCAGAACTGAAGTAATATGTGGTTGTGAGCCACCATGTAATGTTGAAAACTGAAAATAGGTCCTCTCCAAGATCAGTAAATGCACTTACTGGCTTAGATATGCCTTTAGCCCAAGTTGTTTAGTATTTTAATAAATTGAAGGAATGATGAAAGATGAGTTTTGATCTTGACTAAATTAAGAAGTCTAAAGAAACCAAATATAGATTCAACTGAAGAAACTAAACAAATAAAAGTTTTAGGGCGATTGACTTGGAATCATTCTGCTAGTAAATTTGAAAAGATAGTTGAAATAACTCTTTTCTAGACAAATGATAATTTATTGAGATAATTTAATATGGGATAAGCCTAAGGAAAACACTAGCCACAAGGATAAATATTTGCAAATGCTGAATCTATATAGTTTTAACAAAAAAGTATTTCATATCTTCAATTAGAAAACAGTTTAGATGTTATTTATAGTGTGTTAGATCCTACACAAAGAAGAATGCCATTTATGAGTTAGTAGTAGAGGAATGCTCAGTCAGTGAGATGGGAGTGGGTACGTAGCTGGAGAGCACCCTCATAGAAGCAAGGTAAGGGGGAATGGGATAGGGGTTTTGCAGAGGGGAAACCAGAGAAGGAGATACCATTTGAAATGTAAATAAATAAAATATCAATCAAAAAAAAAAGAATTAGTAGTAGGCTACTAACTCAATTGTTTAAAAAAACAATAATTATTTTACCTTACGTATATATGTGTATATCAGAAGCCTATTATTAATAAACATATAAGAGAAAAAGTAATCAAAATAGAACAAACTGGTTTGTTCTACAATTGCAGGAGAGCCTATTACTAATAAATGTAATAGCATTTATAATAGTAACAGCAGGTCCAAATATGTCCAAAAGTAAAATATAAAACGTATTATCATAGTGACATATGGTAATAAATTATAGATGTTGCTATTTTTACAGATCAAAATAAGACAAATATAAATTTGTCAATTAAATTAAAATTTGTCTATTGTTCTTAAATGTGACCAGTTATTCAGACTCAATCATGGACTGGCCTGGAAATCAACACTATATTGAAAATAACAGTCTTCATTTTGGAAGTCCAGTTCTAGACATTTTCAGAGACATATATGGGAATTAGCAGCAGTTTTCTATGACATTATGTTAGCAAGAGATAAAGTTGGGACAGGATCTGGATTTCAAACAGGTGTTCACACATGTGTTAAGGTTCTTTTTATTGTCAAGTTAAAATTGCTTTTGTTTTTCTACAGTATTTAATGTCAGTTTCATTGGTTGTACACATTTTAATTGTGTTTGTGTTTTGAAATCCAGCATGTCAGTTATGAAGGTCTATCAAGTAACTTTTGTTTTAGTTTAGTGGTTAGAGTATCACAGAACCTTGGTATTCTAAAAATAGCCTGTGAGTACTGGAAGGAATAAGTCAGGCTTTAAGCAGAAGCAAAAGGGTAGTGGGCCTGATTATTGCTGGTATAACAGTTTTAATTACATTAATTGCTAGCACCACTGCTTCTGCAATTGCTTTGACATGAGAATTTAAGACAGCTACTTCTATTAATCATTTAGCAAAAAATGTTATTAATGTGTTGAATATACAAGAGGATTTAGATAGGCATTTGGAAGAATGGATTGATACTCTTTATTTTATTAAAATTACTGGAAGGAGGTTCAGAATTTAAGGATAAGAAGCCATATTGAGTGCCATGCCAAATACCATTGGATTCTTGTTAGTCCTAAAGTTTACAGTGGTAGTCACTATAATTAGGAAATGTTTAAAGACCCTCACAGTATATTTGGCATAATTCTAACACCTCTTTAGATGTTTTAATGTTACATAGTGAGCTTACGAATTTCAAGAATGCTGCTCTGTTGAGTGTTGATGCTGTAGATACTGCTGATAAAATTACTCATGGCTGGTGGTCAGTATTTCTATTTTGGTCAAGCTTCAAGAATCGCACATATAATATAACTTGATCATGTTAGCCCTTTTTGTTCTGAGAATACTTTTATTTCTGTCCATAGTGTTAAAGCTTGTCTTTAACAACACCAACATGTTGGCAGCCAACGTACATGGCTTGAACCTGAAAATGGACACCCAGACAGAGTTATTAAATTAACAGGTTGGCAAGCCAAGGATGGGTAAGATTCTGCACAGAGCCTTACCAAATTAAGACAGAAGTGCATTGCTTTTGATAATGCATATTCCATGATGGGTAAGGAAGGCATTTTTGTCAGAATGACTTAAGACAGGCTCAGTTTTGTTAATGAAATAAAAACAGGGGGAGATGTGAACAGCCTTTGGGGCTGCTTGGCAAGAATCTGACATGGGCCAAGGACAAGAAAATGGGCTGATGGCAGAAATATGACATAGGCCAAGGACAAGGAAGTAGGCTTCAGGCAGGAATCTGACATTAGGCTAGAACAAAGAAGTAATTTCAGGCAGGAATCTAAATATTAAGTTAAAACTAAGAAATAATATCAGGCAGGAATCTAAATTTTAGTCTAGAACTAGGAAGTAGGCTTCAGACATAAAAATTATTTTGGGCTAGGACAGGGAATTTGTCTCAGATATTTTCGACATTATGATAAGCTCCTAGAAACAGTGATCATGGAAGTGTTCACAGAATTTTGTTTATTGCCTTGTTTGTTCTTTGACTATCAGTGTTTATTGTCTTGCTTGTTCCTTGACTATTTACATCTACTGTATTGCTAGCCCCTCAACCTAGAACTGACCTGAATACTTGTATGCAATTCAAATGGTATAAAAACAAAAAGGAGGAGGATGTGATAGGGTGTTCTAGGGAGGGGAAATGGAGAAAGATGATGACATCTGGAATGTAAATAAAGAAAATATCCAATTTTTAAAAAATAATAAAGTTTTTAATCCCAAGCCCAATCATGTTCAAGTCATTAAAGGATGATTTTCAATCTCTCTTTTCAGATAATGTCTAGAAAAATATACCTATTCTGGTAAAAAATTAAAATTTTTTAAAACTGTATTATAATTCAAACACTATAACTGTTTCTATTCTAAGTAGAAATAAGACAATGGGTCCAGAAATCAGAGGGATTACCTAAATCATTATTACGTAACATTTTGGTAGAAATTGCATTTATATAAATAACAAAATATAAAAAAATTAAAGGTATGGATATATGTATAGATAGATGATAGATAAATAAATAAAGGTGATAGATAGATAGATAGATAGATAGATAGATAGAGTGACAGAATTGTATTTATTTGTGGTATATAACTAGAGGCACAAGAACGAGTTACTTACATACATAAAGTAAAGGCAGTAAGCAATTCAGTAATACAAAATGCTAGTGTTATGCTTTCATTATATCACCACAAAATTTGAATGTCTAAGCCTTACTAACTAGTATTTTGATTCTCTTTGTGATAGGGCCTATAAAAAGAAAATGAATTAAAAATAAGTTCCTTTAAAGAACCCTGACAGAATTAGTGTCCTTAAAAGAAGAGGCACATAAGGTCTCACTCCTGTCTGTGTACACATAAAGATTATACAGTGTCAAAATTAGCCTCAGAATGTTGTTAGATCCCTGCTTTTGAAATTATCACCTCTTAAAACTGTGATATGTGATTTTTTATTAAGTCATGAAGGCTATAGAGTGTATTTTTGTAGCTTGATCAGGCTAATGTAATAAGTACAACTGCAAAGAATCATGTAATGTGAACACATTTGTTTTGTTTGTCTTCATTATATATGTGAATATATACCATTATCTGAAATGTTTTATCACAACTTTTCCCCCTCACCCTATTACTCATTTTAGTTTTTATTTTGCTTTTTTGTGCATGTGTGTATACAACTTACTACGTAGAGAATCCCAGTCTTGAATTCACAGTGATCTACTTGCCTCTGCCTCCCAAGTTCTAGGAATAAAGGAGTGAACTACCATGTCTGACAAAATATTTTAAAGCAGTTGTACAATTTGAATAAATGCTTAAAAATATTTAGATATAGCTTGAGAAAGGGGGTTAAGCATTCTTAAATGGTACCTTTGCCTTATTACCTTGTAATAATAAGGTTTATGTCATGCACAGAAATTCAGAAGTAAACCTCATTGAAAGTCATATCTGAACTTTACCTAGTGTTTGGCTGTGAGGATCTAGGAAAAGGGGGAGGAAGGATTGTAGAAGACAGGAGGATCAATGACACAAAAAGAAAACAAAGCAAAACAAAACACAGAGTCACCTAACCTGTGCTCATATGGCTAACAGACTGAACAGACAATCACGGGTCTAACCTAGGACCTCTGTATATTTGTTATGTTTGTTTAGCTTGTTCTTCTTGTGGCACTTCTAACAGTGGGAACAGGAGCTGTCTCTGACTCTTCTGCCTGCTTTGGGATCCCTTTTTCTCCTACTGGATTACCTCATCCACCGTTGACATGAGGGGAGGTGCCTAGGCTTATTGTACTTTGATTTGCAATGCTTGGTTGATGTCTTTAGGGAGTCCTGTTATTTTATGAAGGGAATCAGAAAAGGAGTGGAGGTATGGTTGGGACAGGCAGGAGAGAAATGAGGAGAATCTGTGGTTGGGATATAATATAAGAGAATAAATTAAAAATTTAGAAAATCATACTCAAATTATTTGCTTACAAACTATTACTCACTAGAAGATGACTTTGCTTATAAATTTTATTTTATGAAACATTTTTCACAGACAATTGCTTTAAAATAAAGTGATAATGCTATCCAAAAGAGAAAAAGAGACATTTAAGTAAAATCAGATTATAAAGTACTAGCACTTTGAAAACAAAACAAAAAATTAAATGGATTATAGACATGTACATACAAGGTTATATCCTACTTATAAGAACAACAAGATGTATGTAAGTAAATTGCACTTTAGTATAAATTTTATATATGTAGAGGTAAAACAAAATAAAACCAAATATAAATAAAATAGAAATACTTTTGAAGAATAAACTTGAGATGCTTTCAAATTTAGTAAAGAAACTTTAAGTCCTAAAGCAAAAACGAACCATTTGTAGTTTTGAATTAAGTTCTTCTCAAGAAAAATTAAATGATTGTAATAAAAGTTGAATGATAACAATACCATGGAAAAGATATTCAATTTATGTGCTAATATAATGATTGTATAAACTGATTATCCCTAAAACAAAGGGGAAAAACCCAAGTTTTTAAATGAAAGTATGTTCATGATTGAAGACTGGCAAAGATAATTTTATCTGGTAATGGTGTAGGAGGTGATGAACCAAAAGTTCTGTTTAGGGCTAATTTAGAATATGCTATGCCTATTAGATGTGCAAGGAAGTTGTTGAGTAGGCTTTAATTAGCCTGAAATTCTGTCTGAGATTCTTTTCCCTTTCCCATTCCTTTCAACCTCAGAGGTTATTTGAAATGTCTCCCTTTCAGGAAACTTCTCCCTGACATTGCTACCCTAAGTCAAGCCTCCCATCTCTACTTCATTTCTTCCTTCCAATTATTCCTTCCAACATCATTAACTGGTTGTCTGTACAAGTCAGGTAAGAAATATTGAGAAGATTAGACTTTTCCTGGGGCCTATACATCTGGGCTTCCTTTCAAATGTTTTCTTCTGGGTCTTAGAGCATAGTTAAGGGGAAGGATACCTTATTCTCTGTCATAATAAAATTTGAGTACTCAGAAAATTCAGCAAAGTATAAATAATACTGTTACAGAATGCATAAGAATGCTTCATTAGAAGCAGCTATGGATAGTTGAGTGAACACTCAAATATAAAACTGGCTAGCATTCACTAGTAGATAAAAGGGGTGGAGAGGGTCAGAAAACCCTAGCTCAAGAGTCCAATCGCTTGTTCCTATACCTCCATGGCAGCTCTATGTAGTTTTGTCCCATCTGTGTGTAGTATTGAGAAATATGTGCTATACGGAGTATGAAAGGTTAAATGTTAGGGATATTCTATCTTTTCATCTACAAGGAAGCTGTCATCCATGCTGAAATAAGTGCTATATATCTGCTTTGGAATCACTCATGCTTTTTAAAAGTAAACTCTAACCCAATGCCCTAAATAAGTCCACTAAACTGGACTGTCAGGTTAAATTTGGTGGAATCATATTTTCATCTGTTGTAGCTATCCTACAGATGAATGAGAATTTAGTCATATTGCCATACTTAAGGTCCAGGCATCACTTGGAGACTGACCAGAAACAGATAAATTTGGGAGAAAAACATTGCATGCCTCCTAGTAGTAAGGTCTGCAAGTGTGAATGGAGAGTTTGAAGATGGAGCATCTTTACAGCAAAACCCAACATATTACCCTTTTTCATGTTGTACGTGATGGTATCACTTCTTGATATGGTAGTGTTTTCATGAATCTTTCTGTGAATAGTAAGGTGTGTAACTAAAGCCAAGCCCAATGGAGGCACAGTGTCCATTTGGAGAAATGGATGATGACCCACTTCTTCTATGTTGTACAGAGTAACATGATAAGCAGAGTTTGCTGTATGAGTATGGAGGTACCTTAAAAATGCTTGAAAGAATAGGAAATACACATAAATAGGAAGAGAGTGCACTGTGTGTGTGGTTGCTCTTATGCAACTAAGTCTGACAAGGAGACTAGAGAAAACTTGCTTGTGTAAAGAAGTAATTACAGTAGGAATAGGATGTGCATCCTTTGCATTAGCCTCTTATTTATAGGAGAAATTGAATTAGAAAGATGGTGAGCTACAGTTGTTTTATGTCTGGGGCAGAAAGAAAAAAATTACAAATCATAGCTGTGTTAAATAGCTATGATTAAAAATTTGGAATCTGTGGGTAGAGTCAGATAATGAGGAGGAGATCAAGGGAAAAGTAATGAAATATATTCTTCAGATTGGGCCTTCAATACTGAAAAAGGCAAAATGAATGATTCAGCATGCAGACAGGGACTTAATAATGGCCCAATACAAAAAGTTATGATAATCAGGGAATACACAGAACCTGAAATGCTTGAATTAGGAGAAATTTGTAAACAAAGAAAGAATGCCTATTTATAGTCTGTTTTACCATGTGGGACATGGAAGAAGATGGATTCAGTTTGAATAATCTGGAATCTGAATAATGTGACTACTCATTCTCCCTTGAGATAAAGACCATGTAATTTGACTAGGACGAAAATCAATCTCTAATGAACTAATATAAAAGCCACTAAGAATACTTGGTTATCACTGGCTGATGTTCTAAAAAAATTATCAAGAACAGGAATAAAGTAGAAGAAAGACAAACAAAAATGAGGAACTGACATATGAAACGTGTGGTATAAGGCATGTTTGTTTACATAACTACAGGAAAAGTTCATGCAGCAATTGACAATTCAAATCTACAAGTCTTATTCATGGAGAAAAAGAAATCACCACCTAGACTACATGTTTTGGGTAGGTTTTGAGCATGTCTAACAAGCAGAATGTGATGCCAAATATACTTTCTAAATTATGTCTTTATAAATCAATTAGGAAAAGATCTTTTCTGTCTTCAGAGATAAGAGAAGACAACTGCTATATTACCATGAGTATAGAAGATTCGACCATCCCTAAATTATGAGAATTTCTTTTACTTGAAGAAACCATGTAATACAAACATGAAAGTTAATTACAGCCGGGCAGTGGTAGTGCACGCCTTTAATCCCAGCACTTGGGAGGCAGAGGCAGGCGGATTTCTGAGTTTGAGGCCAGCCTGGTCTACAGAGTGAGTTCCAGGACAGCCAGGACTACACAGAGAAACCCTGTCTCGAAAAACCAAAAAAAAAAAAAAAAAAAAAAAAAAAAAAAAAAAAAAAGAAAGAAAGAAAGTTAATTACATATTTGTGGCAGCCATTTGTTTGGATTTGAAATCTGATTATGGTTTCTATGTTTCCTAAGTATACAGTCTTGACTTTATTACATATTCTATATAAATATATGGTACTAATTATAGACCTTTGTTTATGAAAGCTCTGAAATATGGATTTTGTGAGATGACATTATTTTTTTCCCAAAGGGTTGATGTTGTATTTCCACTAATGAATCTGAAAAAAAAATTAAATGACATGTTAATTATATTTGAAGTGATGATAAAGGAGAAATAATTGTAAACATTATTGAGATTCCAAATGGTATCCTTTCTGAGGAGGTTAAGGATATACGCAGATAAGAATTCCAGATTTAACCTATCAAGTAGAAGCAATCATGCAAAGAAAATTATCAAAAATAAGATATTTTAGTCTAAGAAAAGTACTGACTGGAAATCAGCCATGCTGCGAGCATTTGGCAGTCACTAGAATAGAATTAGTCTGAATAAAATTCTCAAGCAAGGAATGAAACTATTCACACTGAATTTCTAACTTCTGTCTAAAAAAAAATAACATTTTTACTTTGACATGTTTTTCCAGTGTCAGTGTAGCCCACAGATAAAGAGACTACAGAATTTAGTGATAGGTTCTCTACTCACAAAGAGTTCCATATTGGTTATTAAAGGCTCCATAAATCTCTACTACATGGGTAAAATTAGTTACGTAAAGGAAGTTTTCATTTTAAAGAGTACTTTAGGCAACCATATGATAAATAAAAATAAATAATGTGATAAAATAATCTGCATTGTTAAGACAATATTTCTGTCTATGTCTACTTACTGCAGCACAATTTGTGTGCTATACAGAATATAAATGTTCAGATGTTTGTCCAGACCTACTGAAAGAGAGTCACTGAGTACAGTTATATGAACGCTACTTCTTTGTTTTAACATGTACTTATTTTCTTATTATCTCTCTGTGTGCATGTTCATTTGTTTCTGCACAGACACAGCACATATGTGGAGGATAGAGTCAGTTCTCTCCTTTCACCATATGGGTACAATGGATTGAACTCAGGTCATCCACTTTCACCTGCTGAGCTATCTCCCTGGCCTAGAATCTTCATTCTTGACTTTCACTGTTTTGTTTCATTTTCTTTTTGTATAATACCTTTTAGAAATTATGATGTATGTTATTAGCACATCACATCAAATATAACGGTTTAAAAATTAGAACTGTATCATACTATTCAAACCTTATTGTAATAATATAGAATGCAAAGATACACACTGTCAGTGAACAGAGAATTCCATACACAGTGGTAGAGTGTCATCTAGGTTAATGCATGCAGTTTAACACATCAGATTGTATTCAACTGCACAGAATGTCACTCACAGATTAAGGTGTGACTGGTACTCCACAGTAATGCAGTGCAAGTCCTTAGTAAGTATATATAAAAATTCCCTCTTATATCATTGTATTGTGGAGAAAGGTAGTTAATTCATTTCTATCATGCTCCAAATAAAAGGCTATGTGTTTTTCTTGGTTTTACTCATCAAATCTTATATATTTGATATATAAAGTGCCTTGACAAAGAAATGAAATCAACACAAATACATATATACTGTTAAAATACAGTTAGATCTCCATTTAGGACCCAGTTTCCTGTCATTTGGACTTCTATGAACCATCATTTTCTAACATATAGAGTTGAAGACCATACTCTGAACCAAGAAAGATCACACTGAAGTATATTGGTCTAATGAAATCATCCTACAGTCAGCCAGCTTTGGCCTTGTCATGATTGCAGATGTCTTATGGTCATATTTTCTGCTATCAAGGAAAGCCTGTATATAAATAAGTAAGAAAAGGCAACTGCAGCTTGATGAGCCATAGATTCCACTTAGAATATTTTCCCTCACATTCATTTTTTTGCACCTGCAACTAGATTGTAACCTTGAGAAAAATCTCAGTCATAAAATTAGAGGCCACAGTGGAAATTTTTCTTCTGAGAGTAGGTCATCAAAAAGAGCATGCTGAGTCCAGATGCAGAAGAAATTAGAACCTTTGTTTGTTCTCTCTTTGAGGACAATTGTGCCCTCTGTGAAAATTACATACTCTTTCCTTGTACTGTTGGGGGTGGAATGGGGGAGAAGCCCATTAAGAGAACAAAGAAGGAAGATACAGGAGCCCAAAATCAGAAAGAGTTGTTAGAAAAATAATTGTTTCAAAAACTACTAAGTCATTGGGACCATTGTATAAGTGGAAAACATAGAAGGAGAGAAAAAGTATGTGGTACCTGAGCTCAGAGAACAGATGGACCATGTTGAAATACTGACAAGTGGGTCATTTCTCCCATGTTTTCCTTATCATCTTGACCCTGATATGCCTTCTATACTTGTGATCAGTTTTCTTCCTTTTTACAGCTATAGGCATTTTATAGGTTGTTTCTTTAGCTCCACAACCTAGTATCTCCTATGCCTCTTAACCCTTAGCTAAAGTACATTTCTTCTTACTACTTCACATCATTTTATATTCATACTCTTAAAAGTCAGCAGTGCCATATAAAAGCTTTACTAACAAGTGCAAATATTGTTCTCAATCTGTCTCTGCACTTATAAATACCTGGTGACATTTGTTCCTAAATATAACAATATTTTAATGGCCTGGGTAGGCAGCTGCTACAGAAGCAGGAAGAGGATTACCAGGATATAAATAAATTTACCATTTAAACTAAAATAAAAAGAATAGTTTATTAAATTATTGACAATAAGTAAAAATATGTTTGAAGTGTAGGGTAATGATCATGTCATGGATGGGCATTCTCCATTTGGGAGAAATCCTTTAGCTGGTAGGATGAATTTCTTTTTGTATAGCATCATTACATGTAATTCGTACCATGCAAAGAAAGACAGTCCAAATCAGCCAGTACCAAATTCTGGGAGGACAGTGTGATTTATTGTATGCTGACATTGTAGCTAGGCAATATGTGTTAATAAAATTAGAGAACATAAAATTAGGGTAGTCATTGTCACAGGGTTAGGCTACAAAGTGCTAAGGCTACAGTCTTATGGTATCAGGTTATATCATTCTAATGTTTTGAATTTTTAGATCATGCTTGTAAAATTTCTCTAGTAGAATACCACCGTCATTTTCTGGTCGATAATTTATGGCTGTTGATAATTTCATGCTGATAAACTATATTTCCCAGATTCCCTGTGGACCATAAAAGTCTCATCTGCCATTATTAGAAGCAACATCCCATCTTCTTCTATAGGCATTTTGGCCATCAGCACATGTGGGTAACAAAGACGTCCCCTCATCATGAATAAACATGGTCTCTTCTAAGGTCAGATAAAGCCTCTTTTTTTCTGATTTCTGTCTCTTTAGAGCTGCCTTTTAAAATAATCTAGCAACTGACCCTACACAATATAAACAAAATAACCAAGTAATTGTCAATAATCAAATAAATTATTTCTTGAGTAGAAAGCAGTATAGTGTATTTTTCCTTTTTTTGTTGGATATTTTATTTATTTACATTTCAGATGTTATCCATTTCCCCCATTTTCTCCCCCAGAAACCCCTTATCTCAACCCCCTCCTTCTGCTCTAGCTGTCCCCTGAGAAGCTCTGCCAGAGACTGACATATTCAATATATTTTAACACCTGAATCATTTTATAAATATAAGAAGTAGCTACTTCTATTAGTTCCATTGTACCAGATAAGCCAGAAAGTTTAGGGAAATTTCATACTTCATGAGTAAATGAACATTCATCAGTAACCAGGATTCTAACTCCAGGGCTGTGATTACTAAACATGTGATCACCTTTTACAAGTCGTCTTTGTCTCTGCCATTTCATTATAAATTCAACACATCTTTTTCTCCTACTGAATCGCTTTGTCCATCTTCAATATGAGAGCTTTTGCCTTGGCTTCTTATATCTTGTTTAATCCTGTTTGGTTATCTTCTTTTGGAGGCTTACTCTATTTTGAAGAAGAAACAGAGAGGAAATAGATCTTGGGATGAGGGTAGGTGTGGACAGCTAGGAGAAGTAGAGGCAGGAGAAACTTGGGTCAAGATGTGCCGTATGAAAGAACAAACTGATTTCAATTAAAATTTAAAAATAAAATTAAATCTCCTATCTGTAAGCATAATCTATGTTCTTTCCTTTCTCTATTTCTTAGTGATATCACTTTTTCTTCATTTGCCAATATTTCCATCTTTAACTGTAAGTAATCAAAAATAAGGAAAATTTGGTATTCTGATTTATATATGCATGATAATAGCTATAAAACCCACCCAGAATTTAATATGGAATATTATAACTTTCATTTAGCATGTGTATAGGTTTGTTGACAAAATGATAGTTATTTTTATTATAAATAGTTTTTTCATACAATATATTCTAAATACTATGTATTTCCCTCTCTCATCTCTTTCCATATCATCCTCATTTCATCAAGACCCTAAACACACACTTTATTTCTCTGTCATTAGAATACAAGGCAATAATAAAATAAGATAAAAGCAAACAAACCAGAAAGGGAGAGAACCACTGACAGAAGAGAAAAAAGAATCACAAGAAACACATACAGATACCAGCACAAACAATACACAGAGAAATCATAACAACAAAACTGGAAACCATAATATATAAGCAAAATATCTGTAAGGAAGAAAAACAGGCAAAACATGAAACAAAAACCCTCCAAAATTTTAAAATTTCATTTTGGCAATCTACTTCTGGGCACGGGATTTATCCTTAAATGTGATTGTATTTCCAGTGATGTCTTGTTGATGAAACAATTATAAGAGCTGGTGTGGATGAAAGACATCAAGGACAAAAGGCTTTCTAGACATAAATGAATTCACAGAGGCCATAGCAATACAATAATGGCCTGCACAAGACTAAGCTGCTTTCTCTTTCTGCTTTTTGTAATAATTTAGCTCATCTCTGTCAGGGAAATTGGTTTTGCTTTGTTAAAACATCTCTATAACATAACATACACTATATAATCTGTCTTTTGGTGCACCTGTTAGTGTCTTATTCTTAAATATAACTAATGGTAATTTTGAATGTTATCTTTTTTCTTTTTAAATATCAAAACTGCACAAAAAGACAAGTTGGTCAGAATGACACAATTTAAAAATACAAGGGTACTCAAAATAGTTAATTGATAGTTCTGTTTTGCACCTTGATCAACTGAAAGTCTGTGTGGAACTTTGAAGCCTTGGTAGTTAATGTTTTTAATTTTAACAAGAACTATTTTATGTTTATACAGTCAAGCAAATATACCAGATATGAACATATTCTACAAATATATACGTATACACATATACATGCACTTGCACACACACACACACACACACACACACACACACACACACACACCATACTTTGTTATTGTTTTTTATAAAGTATCTAAGGATAGATTTTTTAAAAGAAATTATATTGTTTTCTGTAAGATCACATAAGTAACATTAAATAAAAGAGATGGATCTTGTTAAACATTTTCTGTTTTTCTGATACTGAATATTATTTGGTCTGTGTCTATATGATCATTTTGAAATTTTTCAGATAACAAAAATCCTTGCAGTAGTTTTTATGAGATCTCGTTATCTATACACCAAATACTATGCTTTTACAATTAAGTGGCAAGAAATCCAGATATTTTCTAAAAGTATGACATTAATCATTCATTAGGTTACATCCAATGAAGCTTCCCATGTAGAGAGACTAGGCCCCAAGAACAATTCAGTAGGTTTGGCAAACAGTCACCCTGTGTTTCTCTCAATGCTAAGGGATTCCTAGCTCTGGATTATGAGTTTTGCTAAAATGCCTTCTTGTTTGTTTCATTACCATGTAATGAACTACAAAATATATTTCAGAACTCAACCTGCAGTGGCATTTTAGGCTCAACTAGTTTGAAAACTCTTATTTTTGTAAAAAGGTGGCTATGAGAGGCAGGGAAGAAGTAAGAGCATATCACTGACTCCAAGGAACTGGCAGGAGTGCAATTCTTTTCTGGCCTCCTGTGAACTGCCTCATTGACAGATCGTTTTTTATTGTTTTGTGTTTTTGCAAAGTGTTGCTGATCAATACTGCCTAAGAGCACAGATTCATACCAATCACTCTGCTCTGAGGCATATAATTGGAACATGTAATTCTCTGGGCTGCTTAATACAAATGACAACCAATACCATCATAGCTTTGTTTAAAGTTTATTAAGAAGGACGAAAATCACAAGTATCTAACATCTTTGCTGCTTCAATGACTAGGCTGAGTATTTTTTCCTCTCTTTAGCCTCCTCCCATAATTCCCCAAAGGCAGTTTTATTGTATTATCAAATTCTGGCTAGCTTGCTTCATTGGAGTTTATGATTTTGAAGCAATAGCAATTTGAGGTAAATTTGATGGTATGGAAAACTGTAGCAAGAAGCTTTTCCTTTTATTTATTTTTTTTATAATAAAGCAAGGCAGGGTTATTGTTTTCGATACCAAGAAACTTTATTTAAAGTAAACCTCTGTTGTTTTAGTTCACAGAATTACCAATAGAAGGATGTTTAATGACAGAGCTAGAATTCTGCACATTTTGTAAGGTGACACAGAGTAGCAGCCATATAGTAAACTAATGATATTCAGAAACTTTCCTTGGAAGCAGGCTTGCCTGAGGACACACATAATTTAGGAGTCTAGATTTAAATATAGAATTCTTTAAGTCAGAGATTACAAGATTAAAAACATCCCTATCATCCCTATGTACTGGGCAAGTAACTTAAGTCCATAAAGTAATTAGATATGAGATGCTAAGTCATGGTGAGAGTGTTATATTTTAAATAACAAGAGCATCAGATACTGCCTTTTACTTATACCTTGCCTCATATAGCAGTGGTTCTCAACCTGTAAGTCATGACCTCTTTGGGAGATCAAAGGACTCTTTCACAGGGCCTGGCTAAGACCATCTGAAACACAGATAATTGCATACAACTCACAACAATAGCAAAATTACAGTTATGAAGTAACAATGAACATAATTTTATGATTGGGGACAGGGTCACCACAATATGAAAAACTGTATGAAAGAGTTACAGCACTAGGAAGGTTGAGAACCACTGCCAAGGGCATCTTGTTAGACTAGTAAAAATTACTAAGCTTGTGAAGTATTAAAGCACATTAAATTCCCCAAATTTGTATAGTCAATAACACTGTTTGGGTATGAGTTTTGTTTCCTAAGTATAGTATGAGGAGTCTACTCTCTATCATTCTTCTACCAAAAATGAATCTTTAACAGGAATACAGCGTTAATTAGATTTTTATGGAGCTTGAGTCATATGAGAGAAGTAGTTTAGCAAGTGGTTATTATTTTTTTTTTTTTTTGGAAAACTACTTAAAACACTTATAAAAGCTAGGGAGTTAATCACCTAATAGAGTGTGCCTCTTAGATTCTGTTTAACAGGCTCTCAATCTTTGACTATACATTTTCTGAAATACTAAATATTTGGGTGGCAGTCCTTGTATTTCTCAAGCCCATTCAAAATAAAGGCTTTCAAGTTTAATTAGTGCTCAGATAAGATGACACTTTTTGACTTTGAAATAGTTTTCATCAGCTGAAGTGATATACTCAACTGATTACGAAATGGGCTACACTGTTACAAAAATGTGCTTATCCAAATACAAGATAAGTAATTTTATGTGGCACAGAATATTCAAAACCAGTCTATGGAAAACATCTTTGTTGTTAAGGGGAACTGAAGAGCTACTCATTGAAATATTCACATTGTATTGTCCAGAGACTAGTAAGGTGGACATGTCAAAGAGAGGATAATTTATGGAATATAGCTTCTATTTGAGTAGCAGCTTTCCAGCTAAAACTGAAGAGAAATAGAGAAGTGGGTGTTAGAGACCATTTAGAAATCTTTGCCATAACTAATAAATACTAGTCAGTATTGTTACATATATTTAAATGTAGGAGAGAAAACCAGTTAAAATTCAAAAATTCCTCTATCAAATACAAATACTGTGGTCATTTGATAAGGACAAAAACAATGATAGTGGAAATATATTAATTAAAAAGACAAAGTAGCAGTATTTATCTTTTTCTTTTGTGTTGATAGCCATTTTATCTGGAAGAATTGCTGGAGAACACTTGTTTATTCAATGCAAACACATGGAGGGATTTCTTCATGTTAGGTATTGTATGAGACATATGTAAAATCATATGCAAAGTTTCCTAGAGACTGTCATAATATATTGAAGATATGCAGTGTCGGACAACTCTTAAACTTTAAAAGGAGTATTTTTCTTGAGTTCGAAAAAACTGAACTAAAATAGAAAACATTTGAAGGAAAAAAATCTTAGTTTTTGTATACAATTCTAGTTAAATTAGTCTTCAAGTTTCTCTGATAATTCTGTAGAGCAATGGAAATGTTATGAATGCCAGAATACATGCTTTTCTAAAAGGAGATACAGTTGAATAAAAGGGATATGTGAGTATAGCACATTTCAGTATTTTCATAAGCCCATACCACAGGTAGTATGTGATGCCACTATGAGCTAAGGCAAATACTATTTCTACTGTTGTCTTATTTGTCCAGTTTTATAAATGATAAACTGGGAACAGTGTACCCATTCTACTTGTTTTCATATATATATATATATATATATATATATATATATATATATATATGAATACTTTAAGTAATATCTGTGTGCTGTTATTGCTTCTTTTCAAAATTCCACAAATGCTCTCAAGGAAGCACTTTGTTTATGCTTTCTATACACATAGAAACTTGACTCTTTCACAATGTGCATTTATGGAAGGGAAAGCAATGAGAAGAGATGAAGTGCTAGCAGAGAAATGTTGACTGTTGTAAAGAAGTTATTATTCTTAGTATAATAATAATTGTACTCAATAGAAATAACATGATTTTCCTCTGGTTGCTTTGTAGAGGTTTGATTTAGGAAGTAAAGTAAAGAAAGAAGATAAACAATTTTAGAGTGTTTCAGCATAAAAAAAATCTTGGTTTTGTCAAGGGTGGTGGCTGTGAAGATAAAGTGGATAGGATTCTTTTCCTAAATGCTAGAGATGATAGATTTGAGATAGTTATAAGTGTATAAGCCAAATATGTGTCACTATAGTAGTTCTAATATATGAATTTAACCTTGTATTGAGTGTTGTTGATACGCATAGAGGTATATTTTATTCAAAGTCACCTACCTTTTCTTATATTGTGTATCTCATGGATTAGTGGAATATTGTGATAAATTTGGCATTGCCAATATTATGATATTGGCAGAGACCATACCTTTGTGTAAATGAAGGGAATACTTAACTGATAATTTGTCATGAAAGCAAGTTTATGGTAACTATTTTAAGAATTTACAACTCTAGAGGACATAGCTAAGTGGTAGAACTTGTGTAACATACACAAGGCTTTAACACCACCCATACCCACCACAAACAAAAGCATATCTAACTGTAATTTTTAAATATTTGGCAAAGAACACTTTTTCTATTTGTTGTGGTAAATATCCAGCCCAAAAAATATCGGTCAATGAAAACTCAACTCAATAATTATGAATATATGCTGCTCGCCTAGATTGGCCAGATTCACCACTACCCTGCTCTATTCCCCAGCTATGAAACTCTTATAACTTGTGGGTTTTCCAAGTCATGCATTTGTCCTTCTACCTCCTGCTCCTCAGTTGTCTTCCTTCTTTGTTGTCATCCTCCTCCATTGTCTTCTTCTTCATCATTGTCCTCCATTGTCTTCCTCCTCCATCGTCCTCTCTCCTCTCTTTCTCTTTCCACTAACCTTTATTCCTCCACCCCCCCTCCTCTACCCAATCACTGGCTCTAGCCTTAATTTTACAAATTAAGGTGGGCACAAGGTTCAATAGACGTCACCTGTGTACTGACTCACTCCTTCTCTGCATCCCCTCCCAGGAAAGTGGAATTAACATCAAAATACAAGGCTAGGGCTATCCACAACATCTATTAAACAACCTCCATACAAAATGCAGGAAAATAGTGATTTATACTTGAAAGTGTGGTAGATGGGATACTGTTTTAATTTGCATTCATCTCATTTAATGGTACCCTTAAAGAAAAAATATAAGAAAAGTACTCTGTATATATTGTGATTTAGATGCCTGTTCTATACCCAAATAGTGATGCCTTTTAGGAAGCAAAATATATGCCTTTGAATCTAAGGAAAGAGGACTCAGAAAAAATAGAATTTGGAGTCTCTAGCATATCCATGATAACCAGAATCATGTGAGTGGACAAGATTTCTCATTATCTGAAAATGTATGGAAAAGTTAAAAAGGGAAAAATATAATTATGTAGTACAGAGTCCTGAGGAATATCAGTAACTGAAAGAGGAGGAAATTTCCTGATGTGATATGTAAGAAAAACTGAAAGAAGACCATATTTTTAGAAACAAAGATTTGTCCACAATATCAGAACTTTAGGCTGGATTGACAAGAAGAAGGTAAAAAAAAACCTAGTACATTTAGATGGCCAATAATTTCAAAGTAAGAGATAATAGTAGCAATTGTAAATACTTTCTTCAAAGTTTGATTGTAACCAGAGAAAAAAAATACAGATATCAGCATATCAAGAGGATAAGGATTTTTTTGTTGTTGTTGTTAAGATAGGGCAATTTGGGCTTATTTAAATGGTGATAGAAAGGACTTGATAGAGCGATGAAAGAGAAAATTAAATTTAATAAGTTTCTTGAGCTAATGAGAGTCAATAGGTAACAAATGAAAATACTAGCTTTAGGCAGAAAAATATCTCTTCTGAATTTTAAACATGGAAGTAAATGATCAGCATGAATGCAAAACATTTCTATAACAATGGTAATCAAGAAATAGCAGATACCACACACTATCTTTAGTTTGATTTCTGGTTGTTGGAGGAATTTTTATCAAGTGCATGTGGATAGCAATGGAGTTATATATTTGTTGCTAGCCTTAAAGCATAGTAGTCATCATCTTCAACTAAGAAACTGTGACTCCTTCCAGATGATTCATCCTCAGCAGGCCTGATTACTATTGAGTTCCTTCATAGAAGGACAAAAAAACTTATGAGACCCTAAACTGATATTGCAGTGGCTTTTTTCCACATTTTCTGGCCAGTTTGTGATTTTGTTCTAGTTGGCTTAGGGTCTTGGGAGATGATAGCATATATAGAGGAAGGAAGTTTAACAAAAGGGGAGACTATGTAGCTAGGGGAAAGTTGTCATCTATTCTAGTATGAGACTTTTCAGTGGTTCAGCACAGCTTTGTTCTTCCACAATTTGGTAAAAATAATCTATCACCTATGCACTAGAAGTAAGAAAAATAACTCAGTGCTTCCCTAAATTAGACTTTGGTCTAATCTGACTTTAGCTTCTCATTATAGGCAAATAAGTCAAGAATAAATATTTGTTTACATCTCCCTGTGGGGGGTGGGTCTTATGTAGCAGTAATTATTTAAAACGGCCTCTGGTCAAGCCGACTATCTAAGCTGTGGCAGCTCTGCCTAGCTCAGCCACCATGTTCTGCGGCTGGAGGCCATGTGTACCCCTCAGCTAGAAACAGCCAACCAGAAACACCAGCCCTGTCACCCATGAGACACCAGCTGTCTCTGCAAGACTGGGCAGTGCCTAGAGCATCCCGCCATCCCCACAGGCCCGGTAAGAAAATGAGACTCTAATGCTTAAATATTAATCAAAGGCTTTATATGTTTAGTAATGTTCAATAACAAGCTGCCCATACAATTAGAGGTGTTTCCCAATTAGCTAACCTAAATATAAGTTGTTACCTGGGACTGCTCTCCACACCTGTGTGGCTCTTCATCCTCCTACATCTCTGCCCTCCCTAGCTCCTCCTCTTCCTTTTTCTCTTCCTCTCCTTACTCCTCCCACCTTAGCGCTTCCTACATTATTAAAGACATATGGGTTAGAGGAAATAAAGAACTTAAAGTGATCTTACTCTTGGTCCTGTGTAAACCCAAGTTAGAAAGCAAAGACTCCAACAATGCAGTAATAATTGTATATCCTAAATGTTACATGACCTGAACTTTTTCCTTTCTTACTCATCTGGAAGAGCCTGGGTTACAAGCTGCTGTCTGATTAAATTTTTTTTTTCTGAAATTTTCCTGAAGATTTTTTCTTTTATTCTCAGTGAATCAATTAATAGAGTTCTTAAGTACTAGGAATGCAGCAAGTCTGTGAGTGGACCACAAGTGCACCAGTAGTTCTACTATCTTTTTATGTCACATGTTACCAACTCCTATTTGTTTCTCTTTCCCTTGATGCCCTTTTATAGATAGACTTTAAGATGAATAGTGACTTCTTTATCTAACTCTGGGAGGCATTTTAGACATTCTCAAATATGATTTAGCTCTTTTCTATAGTGTGTAGTGTAGATGCCATACACTAACAAAGCCTCAAACATTGTCAACAACATTTTCATCTTTATTCAGTAAATCACTAACTGGATCGATCAAATCTGAAGTAACTCTTACTCTTTTACTTAATGTAATTGTGCATAAGTCTTGCTTTATTCTTTTCAACAATCCCTAATATAAGATTATCTCCATAAATTGCTGCTAAATTCCATTTTCTATTAACTTCATTTTTTCTGGCTAGACAGCTCTTGCCTATTTAGAAATTAAACTAGGTTTTCTGAGAACATATTTTGAATGATTGTCCTATTATGATGTGTTTTTCTTTCCTGTATGTCATAGATGTGTGTCATATGAAAACTTATACTTAATTAACATTAGAAAATCTTTTAAGGGATCCTCTTGAACATTTGCCTCAAATATACTATACTAATCAGGTATCTGTGGTTTAAAAAACAATAATATAATTCAAGCTAGTTTAAGAAAAACTAATTGGCTTATAAAATTGGGAAGCCTAAAGGTAGATTATTCCAGTTAGTGCTACAGCTGGAGCATAATTTCACCCTGTGCATCAAGAGAATCTCAGGGAGACTCTTCCCATGTAGTGAAAAAGGTTGTTATAACTAAGCTTAAGTATACTTTTATAAGTTGTGACTCAAAGAATTTGTATCACTCCTACTGTGCATATAGCAATTGACCTCTGATTAGTCATGTTTAAGCAATCAGAATCTTTTAGATATAAAAATAGGATTTCATAATTGGCAGGACCCATGTCAGATGCTCAGTCATACATTTAAGGAAATATCAGAAACTGATTAAACAGTGGACTGGCATCATTTATACTGGAGATTAACTGGCTCTTCTAAGAATTCTGGCAGTTAAAATGAACTTATATGGTATATGTATTGGGTCATTTTGTATAATCTTTATTCCTTCTGCAGAGGAACTGTGAGCCTTTGAGTGGTTGGGCCCAGGATCTTGATCCATTTGAGTATGGCCTACAAGAAGAATGTAGGGCTCTTACATAGTTTCGTTTCCTTGTTTCACTCCTCCCATGCCTTCTTTGTCTGTCCTCCCCATGGCCCTCTCTCCTACATTCCCACCATGATTAGCCACCATTTATAGTCTCATTGGAACTGAGCCGACATGAATAACATACTACTAAACTTCTAAAATTGTTAGCTACTGAAAACATTTCTCTTTTATCATGCAATCTGACTAATGCACAACTCTTTAAGAAGACACCATCTAGGATTCAGTCAATCAAGGTACCTTTGATAGTCACTCAACTCAGAAACCTGGTAGTTTTCTCAGTGTTTTATTGAACTGCTTATAACATACCAGACATAGGTTTTAGTATTTTATTAAATTTAATCCGTTAATCCATTTTTAAAATGTGAGTTAGATACTGTATTTCAGCATATTTTGTACATAATGAAGTGATAATAGCATTTGGTTAAATTTATCCAAGATAATACTATCTGGACTCAAGAACCTAGACACTATTTATTTCATACCATCTACCATGCATATGCCGCCTAATTTTGTCACAAACTTGTTTTAAATATAATTTCTACATCATTAATAAATTCTAAGATCGTTTCTTCTGTGTAATTTTAGTATATTGACTACATCATTTCATTCTTCATACACTGGTTCCTTCCTCAGGAGTTTCTTTCAAATGAAATTTGCTCTGCCATTTAAACTAACTTTTTTTTCTAGTTTAATTTTCTGATACATGTTTTCCAACTTTCTCCAGAGAAAATTTTGAGAAATATATTACCTGAATCAAGCTGTTTCCTTGATTAAAACATCAGTTTCTCAAAATTTTATATTAAATTATAAATTCTAAAAAAATACAGCTATACAGCTTTCCAACAAAGCCTGATATGATTTAGCCTTCTCTTGTCTTTCAGGAATTTCCTATTCCCCCCAATTTATCTGATACTTAATTCTTCTTTCTCTGTTCTTATAATGTATTACTCTCACTAACTAGTCTTAAAATCTGTGAATACTGCAATTTGAATACTTGTTTTCCTCAAAAATTTATATGTTGAAGGCTAATCACCAACTGTTAGTATTAAGAAGTAGGACTGTTGAGATTTGACTAGGTCTTGAGCTGAACTCATGAACAGAACTAGTGGCCTCATAAAAGACAGCATTGAAAAATATTTTGTCTTTTGCACCATGTAAGGACACCATGCATGAATGAATAAGTAGATCTTTATCAGACATTGAATCTCACAGTACTAACTCTTACTCTTCATACTCTTTATAACTGTAAGAAATAAACCTCTGTTGTACATGAATTATACAGGATATGGTCTTTTATTATGGTATCCCAAATGAGCTAAGAAGACCAGTAGTTGGTAACAATATACACAGATGCTACTGTAGCAAGTGATAAAAATTATAGAATTGAATAATAACCAGAAACTGGAAGAGTTCTTTGAGATGTCTGACAAAGTTTGAATTTTAATACAATATTTGTATGACTTCTTTGAGAATTTTACACAGATGTAAGTGCATTTTGGTCATATTCACCTGCATTCCTCCCCAAAGTCCTCCCATATCTATATCGAAACCCTTCCAATATACTGCCAAGTTTTGTATTATAAATAGCCCACTGAGTTGGATTTTTGCTGACTGCATACATATAAGTGTAATGCCATCCACAACGTAGAAAATTCTTTATCTCTATGAGCAGACTGTTAATGGAAATTTTGATGAAGGCTACAAACCAAATCAGGAAGCTGTAGATGAAACCATAATTTATTTGTGTGGCTAAATAATCGTATGATAGGGCTATTTTGTCATAAAAGAGAAAACTATTATCTGTAATCATGAAAAAAAAATGATTGGTTACTTCAGCTTTGTCTCTCATTACAGGTCCATAACACAAGGGTCTCAGGACAAGACTTCAAATTAGAGGGCCTGTAATTTCCTGCTTACTTTCCATAACTTATTCTCCATCATTATTCAAATACCTCATGTTTGAATCCAAGTAATTCAGTTAGGGCATGGGATGTCATGGCTACACACTCAGACGGCAAATATGACACGGTTTGTTAGCACACATGAGATGCTATCTATAATGCTCATAGAATAAGAGATTATCTTCACTAGATCCTATCAGATGAAGCTACTTGGAACCTTGGGAGTCCAACCCAGTTAAAAACTTACTACTAATTACTTTGGGATCTATTTCATTTTTTTTCTATATTTTAATACAAATTGCAATCCCAGAACTTTATCAGCTAAAAGAGATGGGTCAGGAGTTGAAGGGAAGCTTTAAAGGGCTGTAAAATCAGACCCTGTCTCAAAACAAGAAGAAAAACAAATGAGGAAATAAATAAGAACATGAAGCAGAAACTGGTAAGCTAATTGATTTGTTTACAGTTTCTCTAATGGAGAAAGGGAGAACTTACAATATATGGCCTGAGATTACCTCTATTTTCTATTAGAGTCAGTTTTTCTTTCAGTTCCATGCCTGAGAAAAATAAGGCAGGCATTGCCTTAATTGTCTGCAGTTTTAAAGAGATAATAAGTTTAGAAATGTATTGGGTTGCTTAATATAATATCTACTACTCTCTTTTCTGGGTTTTGCAGAAATCTCTTAGACTAGGTCCATATATTTGCTAGGAACAAACCTTTTGCATTATTTCCTTGCAGTTTAGCTTCACTATAGGAGTCCTGTATGTCTGTTAAACTAAGTAATTTCATAAGAAGTTTGAAAGAAACGAGAGTTTGACAACTGAAGAGAAGGCCACAGGTGTCTCTCTTTAAATTTTGGGTTATCTTCTTTACTTGTCAGCTCATTTTTTCAACATTTAATTACAGTTGACAGGTACATTTTAAGGGTGGGTAATTCAGTGAATTCTCTCTGGACCAGAGCCTGATAGAGCTATAGAAAAAGGCCCCATGCCAGTAGAAACAATAGTGTGTGATTCTTTTCTAGGAGAACTAAAAGATATACAATAAAACCTTGACCCATATGAAAACTTTGTTGTAGACTATGCCCAGACAAGCTATACTCAGGGGCTCAGTCTCTATGCTAATATATCTAAAAGGAAGGATTTTTAGGGAATAAGTACAAAGATAATTTTGACTTCCCAACTTTTTATTAATAGTTTTAAATATAAAATATAATTACTCCATTTTCACTCTCCAATTTCTCCAATCTACCCATCACCTCATAAATCCCTCAATTTCCTGGCCTTTTTTCTTTAATTATTGTTACATAAATGTGTATATGTATATATACATTTATATGTAGTATGCTGAGTATATTTAGTGTTTCTTGTATGTGTATATTTTCAGACCAGGCACTTGGCATTGGATAAATGATTAGGGGTCTTCATCCCTGAGGAAGACTATCTTTCCTAGTCTCAGCATTACTTTTTTATGTAGTTCTTTGTCTAGGAACTAAGTACCATGGACTTTCCAGCTTCCATGTTAGCATGGCTATTGATTTTGTTCTTGTTCAGGTCTTATTTATATAGCCGTAGTTTTAAAATATCACAAGTGTAGCTTTTATGTCATTTTTTAGGTGACAAATTTTCACTGCAAATTTCTTGATCCTCTGGCTCTTAGAGGTTCTCTGTATATCCCTCTTTTGAGCTGTTTTCCAACTCTTAGGTACAGGAGTTGTGTTAGACAGATATCTATTGGCACTTGGTACCTAATAATCAGTTGACTTATGCATTTTGACCATGGCTTTCTGCAATGATTTCTGTCACAGTGAGCAGCTTCTTTGATGAGGGGTATAAGTTACATCTGCTTGTGGGTGTAAGGATAAGTAATTAGATTGTAGTTAGAGATTGTACTGCTTTGGCGAAGTAGCAGGAGTAGGTTTTCCTCTAAGATCCATGATCCCACTACCCCAGGAAAGTTGGATAGGTTTTTAGTAACAGTCATGATTTCCCTTCAATTGAGTGGACTTTAAATCTTATTAGAGATCTCCTGATTATTAATAAAGAATGAGGGCCACTATTGCATAATTTGCAATATCTTGCCATACTGGTCATTGTTTATTAGTTCATAGGCATCACAATTTGGTAGAACCATTGATTTCTTCATTGCCTTGGAAGATTCCAAATAATACTCTATGCAAGCTTGTCAAATCCAAAGTTTTGCTGTATATTATCCTGCTGAGTTTTGGACGTGGGACTTGGCACCTCTACTTTATTTCTCCCAATTTTAGGAATCAGTATGATGGTGTTAGGAAGTAAGGACCACAGAAGATGGCTAAGATATATTGACAGAGCAGTCAGGAATGGGATTTCTGAAAGACACCTTCCTTTTTCTATTGTGTGAGAATAATAAGAAGGTATCTGTAAATGAGGAAATTTATCTTTACCAGATATCAACTTTGCCTTTACCTTTATATTAGACAATCCCATCCTTACAAATATGAAAATTTTTGTTCTTTATTTGCTCTCTTTGATATTTTATATTGTAACCCAAATGGACTAATAAATGTAATCATCTTGATCTTTGATTAAGTATAACTGGAGAGTGATTATATTAAACTTGAGTATCACTGTATACCTATGATCTCATTAATTTTTTCACTATCAACACTTCTGTTGTGATGTGTTTAGTTGTCTTCATTCTTTATAAAAGCCCATAATATGTGTTTCTGGGTATTAGTATAAGCTAGAGGAGACTTCTTATGATTTCAAATGTGTATAATGTGTATTTTGAAACTAACAAAGAATTTCAAGAGAAATGTAAAGAGCACCACTATTTTGTGCACATATTAAGTGGTCTTATATATTGAACATATTTTATAAGCTTTAAAATTCCAAGCTGGTTACAAAGCCCCAATAAACCCAAACTTAATGATAAATATTTAATTCAAACATAAGAATTCCCAAGTTGAATGGCTTTTCAAATAAATTAATTCACACAATCCTTTTTAATATCTTCTGCTGAAGTATTTTCTTCGCCCCTTGTCATATTCATAGTGATCCGTTTCTGTTAGCTAACTTGAAAGTCAGGATGCTTTGACATATGCAAATATTAATTAGCTCTGAAGAGCTTGAGACTTCTGCTGGCTTTTTCAGTCACTGATTTTAGATCACTGTTGCAGAGGCAATACGATCTCAATGGCAAATTTAATGCTAATAAATTCTGTATATGGTTAGTATGAGGGTATTTTGAGACACAGTTTAGTTTTCCCTTATTTATAATTTCCCTTCAAGGGGATTCACTTATTTGTTTTTAGAGCTTTCACATGAATAAAGATTGAGAGGAGAGGCCCCAAGCAAACTTTTCAGAAGTGGAATTGCTTGCTTTATTTTTTGTTGTTATTGTTGTTGAATGCAAGACAAATCCACGTGGTGTTCAATGTAATGTGTTTGACTTTCCTGAATAGAAATAGAAACTCTAGAAAACAAGAAAAACAGAAATAGAATGATTTCTTCCTGCACCTTGCTGCTCCCTATGACAGGTTGCATTTTTTATTTTTGGTAGTATGTGTTTTTGAAGCAGGCAGATTAGAAGATGCATTTTTACTCAGATACTTTCTAACTGGGACTTTGGATAGGATTACTTAGCCCTTCTAAAGTTTCATCATCAATTGAGGCTAATAGGAGTGTTCTTCATGCAAGGTTTTAATAAAGATCAATTGATGTAACAGTAATGCAGCAAAGAAGTGGATGAAAAGTAAGCAACCAACATGATTATTAGCTACTGTTAGCTACTGTTATTGTTATCAGATAACATCATTGTTATTACATGTAATGATGGAGAACAGAATATATTTTGTACCACCCAGTAAATTTAATAGAAAATTCCTCATGCATTTTTTCTCGTTCACTTTTTAAGTATTCTGCTTCATACTTCCTGCTTTTCTTCCTTGTTTGTCTTCTTTCCTCAGCTGGATTCTTAACATTTTCTAGTTATATGACTAATTAAATTCTTCCTACATTTGCTTTTCTAGTTAGCAAAGGAAAGCCCTCAAAATTCAAGTAGGCTGACCTTCTTAGAAAGCACCTCAGCAAACATTTAATAATACTTCAACAATAACCCTTGTGGGGGTCTTGCTTTTATAACTTAATTTTGTTTACTCTGTAATCTAGTACCTATCCTCAAAGCTAGCCCCCTACACTATCACCTTTTCCATCTAATAAGTAGTTCTCCTGCTCAAAAGATTGTTTTTCTTAATACTAAAACAATATGAGTTTCTTCAGTGGAACAATTATTTTTATCTTTAACATGCAAAAGATTCAAATTTAGCTTATATATTCTAAGAAAATGCAAAATTTAATGGTACCTTTAAGTCTCTAATCATAGGAGAAAGGCTTTTAGCTATTTTGAAGGAATACGCCTACAGAACGTTAGTTGATGACTTTTAAGTTAATATATTTAACTTTTATTGGATTTGTTCTTTGATAATTTCATTATATATATATATATATATATATATATATATATATATATATATATATATATGGCACAAATTCTGATTATTATAAGCCCTCTTTAACTAACCTCCCTCTTACCTCCGGGACCCACCCTACCATTTTCCTTTCAATAACCATAGCTTATTTTTCTTTTTTTTTAAGACTTGCTGAGTTTAATAATTTGGATCATTTATGTAACCAAGGGTTTAGAACTCTGCTAGAGACTCATACCCATCTCAAAGGGCACACAACTGAATTAAATTTATGTACATAATTTCTCACGTCACTCCTTTCTTCTGTCCCTTCCAGATCTGATCCTCCCCCATCCCATATTCACAGTCTCCTTTTCCTTAGCCATTCTTGCATATGAATACAACCTGATGAATCTGTTCAATGTTGACTTCATGTCTATGTTTCTAGGGCTGACCACTTTCTATTGGATAACCAGTCATAGGGCATATTCCTGTGGAATACTGACATTTTACTATATGAGTTCCTGTGCTTGAAAACTTTACAGAAATTTCCTTGGTGGAAGATGCACCTCTGGTACAGTTTTAGCTGTGTGACATCTTGGAAAAATCTTTATCTGAATCTGTAGTCTTATTCAAATATTAGTTATGAAATATTAAGCAAATTTCGTACCCTCTCTGAACCATTGCAAAATGAAACAAAAATATATACCCCATTAAGTTATTGTAAAGAATACAAAGCTAAAAATTTTAGTAGAAAATATTCACAAGAAGATCTACTATAGTTTAAGATGGGGTTAAAACTCGTTTTAATTAAAATTTTAATTAAACTATAATAATATCATCTCGCCCTTCCTTTTTCTCTCTCCAACTCCTCTCATGTGCTCTTTTCCTACCCTCTGCTCTTTCTCAAATTGGTAATGTCTATTCATTGTGTTGTCGTTATACATGTATATGTGTACCAGTATATGAATACAATCTACTAAGTCAGTTTTTGTTGTTTGTGTGTATATGGTTTCAGGTCTTACCATTTGTGCTGGATAAGCAATGAGGGGTTCATCTCTAGAAGATACCAGTTGTTCCTCTGCCAGCAGTTATTAGTTGCCTGTAGTTCTTTGTCTATAGATGGGACCCTGTAAGATTTCCTCTTTCCTTGTTAGCATGTATATTGATATTGTCATGATTCAAGTTACAATTAAAATTCTTAATTTAACAAACCACACATTAACTGTGGCCAATGTTACATGCAATGTAAATTCATATATATCTGCTGCTGTAAGTTATGTCTTCCAAATCTTTTAAACCTAGTCACTCCATGTGACTATGCCCTGGTGCTGGGGCTAGAGCCCAGGACATTGTGAATGCTAGACAAAATTTCCATCACTGAACTTCACTGGTTGTTCTGTAGGAACTAAGGTGGGATGATATATTAAGAATGACCTTTTTCCTATGTATCAGTGTGAATCACCATCATTAGCAAGAGGACTCCATAAATCCATTGTAGAACTCCAATATTTTGGAAACTGCTTTGTAGCAATATCTTTTAGTATTTTCACTTCCAAATATTTTTCATGGCACCTAACTTGATTCATTAGATAAAGCATGAATTCTTCCTTTTATCAAGCAAAGTGATTCTTTTTACAGATAAAAAATAATCCAACTGCCTAAGACAACATGAAAGAGAACAGTGACTCACACCAAAAGAATTCTTTCTTGTGAAAACGAAGTCCCTTTACATGTTCCTAAACAAGTATTTGGCACAGAATGCTTGACAATTAACTGATTCCCCCTTTCTTTAGTGGTAGATATTCAATACAAAACAGCCTGTCAAGATGATAAATGAATCTAATGTGAGATAAAACAAAATCCCATGAACAGAGGAAAATAAGTATTGTTACAGATTCCTCATAGGAATATGATACTGAATATGTGATTAGTTGGAATTTAGTCAGATTATTTTATATAAACTTCTGCATTAAATGGGAGAAAAGAGTCATTGGACTCACCTAAAATGTATCTTTTATGGAGACCAAATGATCCCAGTAATATTGGATGCTTCCACTTATTATGTATATGACTATTTCTAACTATTCTTTGTAGTTTATTGCCTTCAAAAACTCAGACCATGGCCTGACTTCTTTTCCTAGACCTCCTTTTCAAAAAGAATCATTATCTATTTTCTTTCATAAAGTGTTTTCTGACAGTCATATAAATTATCTTTAGACTTTAGAGGTACTTTGCCGTTTGTTATAGTAATATAAAAACTACCTATATTAATAGAGTCTCAGACTGCCTTATATATTATAGAACAAAATATAACCCATATAAAATAACTTTGTTTAATAAAATACCTGATATAATGAACTGGGGTACATCTTACCTCAGTATCTCAATACCAGCATCATTAAAAAGCTCTATTTTATTATTTTTTAATGAAATGTAAATATATATTAATTTTTGTTTGATATGTTTTGTCGTCATTTACAATTACTATGCAGACTCTACTATTAATTATAACTCCAAATAAACAAACTCCTCTCGAGGCCTAGATCTAAAAACAGAATAGAGTATTTCTGGCTTGATATTTAAATATACATCAGAATAATGTGTATCAGAAGAAATATTTGGCATTTTTTCATCCAGAAGATATAGTTTAAAATCAAGTCTTGAAATGCATCAACTGTCAGCAGAGATATGAAGTCAAATAAGATGAAGACTAACTAGAAGTGTAACTATGAGAAGGAACAAGTGAATCTGCAGTAATTTATGAGATAAAGTCTAGAAAGTAATGGAGATTATTTTTTCTGAGCTGTGCGAACATAGGTATACCAAGTACAATTGAAAGAAGAGTTTCTTAACTTCATCATGACTTTCATTCTAAGTAATTTTTGTGTCAGTAGGTGGTACCAAATTTGGTCTGGGAGACTGTTTACATAATGAGGTCATATGAATGAATTAATCCTCATCACATAAAGGTTTAAGAGAGTCTATCTCTCTACCCATCTATCTGTCTGTCTGTCTATCTATCTATCTATCTTTCCCTTTTGTGAAAATGAATATTGCTGCTTACAACTTTCCATGTGGTTTTAGGTGTCCAGACAATAGATAACACATTTCATGTGCTCCTGGCATCAGTATATGTAGTCCGATACTGCCCTCAATGAACAATGATATTTTCTGGTGAGACAACTTTCTTACTGTCTATAGTCACACATTGTCAATTTACAGCTATACAAGTTCAAAACAGATATGAATGATCTTGCAAATTCGATAACCTTTTATAGATTTTATATTTATATGGTACCTCACCTTAGTTATCTACAGCAAACGTTTTAACCTTGTGCATGTATGTTAATTTTGTTGTATTTTGTTTTATGCATTTTTAGAATAAAAATAAAATACAATGTGTGGTAGTAGTGCATGCTTTTAATCCCAGCACTGGGGAGGCAAAGGAAAGCAGATCTCTATTAGTTCAAGGCCAAGTTGGTTTACAGAGCTGCACAGAGAAAAGGCATCTTGAAAATAAAAAAAAAAGAAAGAAAAGATAGATAGAAAGAAAGAAGGAAGGAAGGAAGAAAGAAAGAAAGAAAAAAGGAAAATGTAAAGAAGGAAAAAATGAACTATAAGATATAATGGTTGTCCCCAGATATCACTACTATTATTTTATTGTTTTCATGCCAAATCTGTCTACTTTGCATATAGTGTTTTTTTAACATTTCAAATATTTCATCTAAACTGAACTGTTTCAGAAATGTCTTCCTAATTTGTTTGTAAAATAGGATTTTAGAATTCACACAGTGATGGCAAGCTTTCCATTTTCATTGATTTCTAAAATTATTTATGATAATAACTTCTCTTGGGCAGCAGGGGATCATCCCTAGTACTGCAAAACAGCATTACTTCTCCTAATCTAAAACACTTTTTACTGACATGAAGATTTATTGGATAGAACTATTCTAAAACTCTGTTCTATTCATTAGCCAAGCTACATACCAGAATTTTTATTTCAAAACATGTATGTTAATATTGGTTCATTATCTCATTTGATAGAACAAATCAAAACCTCTTTTCAAACTCAGTATTATTAAGCTTCATAATATTTTGTCTCCTTTGTGGAAAATTTGTAACAATTGGATCTAACGTATTTCTCATGTTTGGAGAGATGGCTCAGTAGTAAAGAGGACATCCTCTTTTTCCAGAGGGTTTGGATTTCATTTCTAGATGCCATGTAGATCCAGGGAATCTTGGTCTGTGGGCACCTGTACACATATAGCATTTACACATAAACACACACACACACACCACACTATATATATATATATATATACATATATATATATATATATATGGTGCAGTGGTTGATGCAGTGCTCTGTACTAGGTACTGTCTGAACTCTGGAGGCACAAATAAGAACAAACCAGTTTTGTAAATCCAGCCACTTTTCTTTACGACAAAGTAGGAGGGTGTTCAAGAAGAATGCTCTCAATCATTTTAACCAGAGCCCCCAAAGGTGAAGAACCACACAAAATGTTTCAAGTGCTTAGCATCCTGTGTAAGAAGGTGCTAGAATATCCTGGCAAAGATGAGCTGGAGGACTGAAGCTAATGCCATGAAAGCACTCACTCACTTGCAATAGTGGAAAAAGACTGCTGCAGGGCTGAGAAATTATTCCATTTGTTGACTATCCCACAAGCACACTTCAACGCACATATTCTGTAGGAATGGGTTGTGAGAACCATGAGGGGTGACAGAGGCGGAGTCATCAACCAGGGAAACAGACTCCAGAGACCAGCATCGAGTACAGAGCTATTTTATTGTGCAGCAGCACACATTTTTATACAGCCTTTGGACCAAAGGGGAATTGACTTGAGCTCCTCACTGCCACTATGGGGAGGTGCCAGGCTGCCCATGCTGGAGGGGACTTCCTTACAGATAGGAGAAGCAGCCACCACCCTGTTCCAGACACAAAATGAGGCTCACTAGTTTGCTAAGAACCTCTTATCTTGTATCCCACAGTATGCCAGTGGACACGGCCATTCATGTTATCAGAGTGGTAGAGAAGCCTCCTTCACTATCCACCTGGAGCTACCCTGAGTCTGCAGCACCTGCAATGGGTGTTGTTGCTTAAACAACTGTGTAGGGGGGTATTATGCATAACCTTCTGCAACCAATACTTTTGGAGTTGATAGAAGCTAGTGAGCCTGCTAAGGACACTGAATACCAGTTGAGAACAAGTGTGTGCATTGAGGTAGGAGAACAAAACTGAACCCCCCACCTCAGAGCAAACCAGCAGAGAACAGAGAAGCCAGAGAGGAATGAGTTTGCAAAAGCAGCAATGAGGCCCTGTGCTGTCATCCTTCTGATACACGTATGCAATCAGACTTGCAGGGGTGGGGGTTGCGGTGTGGAAGCCCCAGTGTGGTTTCTTCTTTTTTGTAGGTTCTTCTTCAGGCAGCAGAGGGAGAAGAGCATAGGCAGAGGGTAAGACTTTGTCTTATGAAATATTTAGGGTTGCTGTATCATAATAAAAAAGTTTACTTATCTAAGTCTAAGTTACTATGCTATTGTAGCTGACCTGCCTTCTGTGTTCCTCTGAGGCCAGAGAATGCAGTCTCTGGCACTTAGCACCTCATCCTAAAACAGCAGGATTAATTGCTAGAGCCTTTTCTTTTTTATCCAGATGCTTCTTTCTTCTTGGGCTAGGGAGAAGTTTGCAGCAATAAAACTTGAACCAGGAGAAGAGAATAACACTCACAGAAGGAAAAACTTTTACACAAGCAAATATACATAAATTCACATAAGTTCATATACAGATTCACGATTCACGTATGTGCATTTATGCATTTCCATTCAAACCAGTTAGGCCCAGCTTGCATGCATTTTCACAATTACATACTTAGACAAACACATGGTCCATTCTCACAATTACATACTTACACACATAATCCATACTTACATATGCATATGGAGCAAAAGACCAAGCATTGGTGCAGAAAGAACTCAATCATTCTAGATGAAAAATGAGTTCCAATCTTTATTGCATAGAGAAAGAAAAAACTTCTACCTTTTTAATGCTAAATGAATTAAACCCATGTTTATAAGAAAAAAGATTTGTTCCTTTTAATAAGACTAAGCCTGCTTTCTTGTTAAGACCTGTTCAGTCCAATGGTAAGGAGAATCCTGCTTGCTTCTTCTGCTTTCTGTAGCTTCTTCTTTCCTCTTTCTCTCTGCATTCTGCACATTGTTCTCTTAGTTTTTTATGTTACCTATAGTTTCTAAGTTATTCCCCTCTGCATTCTCCTTGTAATCTTGTTCTCTCCTCCTGTTCTGAAGTCACAACAATGCACTTACTCCCAGTGCCATTTCCCCAAAGCTATGCCTATACTTCTAAGTTCTTGAGTTCGGTTCAGTCTAAAAAGTGTTCTGTCTAAAACCTTCTCAGCTCAGTTCCCTCTCTGCTCAGTTCCTCTCAGCTCAGTTCTGACTCTTTTCTTTGTCCTCAGCACTTTAAACATCTTTCAGAATACATGATCACATGTTACAAAGTTCATCAAAAGTTCACTCAAAATGTCAAATTATAAATTGAAATAGAAATTTACAACAGAGAATATTTACATGCATATCCATAGGAGTAATTATCTGGCTAAACATCCATCACCTGACTCAGCTCCACAGGTTTACTGAAGGTTTAAAACCATAACTAAGTTATTAGTGAAGTTTTGTATAGATAAACCCAGTCAATATTTTATCTTCTGTCCTATCACCTATAATAAATCCTTAGTTCCCATTTTATGACCTATGGTTAACTGTTTTACAGCCTCTTGGAATGTGATCTCAGTAGGAGAATGTCTGGTTTCTATCTAAGAGTAATTAACTAGTGATACGTGGGAGACTGGCAGAGTTTTCATTGCAGTTTTGACTATGAGTAAAGGACCTAATAGCAGTCCTACTATAAAAAAGCTTAATAATAACTGATATAATTTTAAGAATTCTTATATGATCATCATTAAGACTTAATAAGTCATCTACTTGTCTACATAGCATCACTGCAAGACAGTATATCTTCTTGGATCTGCAGAGATCTGCCCCAAAGGGGTGTGCTATTACTTAGTGATTGTTATATATGTTTAATAATAACAGAAAATGCATATTAATAACAGGAATCTTTCCTAAAATGAATCCCTTACAGCCTTGCTTAGGAAAAATGAATCTGCAGCAGATTATATAATAATCTGAAGCAGGCCATCTCAGGACAATCACCTGCTAGTTATTCGCTTATTCCACTTTGGCTCCTGACACAGGCTCAGCTTTAACTACATATATGACATCAGTTTTCCAAAGCTGAATTATTTTCTTAAAGCATAGTTAAGAGTAGTAAGCATGACAACCTGTGTCAACCTCTGGAACCCAAGGTGGAAGGAGAGAACAACCCAAAAGTTGTCCTGTGACCTCCAGATGCATGTCATGATGCCATGGCATGCATACCTCCACTACCAGACAAACATACAATAATAACAAATGAAAATATTTTAATTAAAATGTGATAAATAGTAATTTTTTCAGAAAAAATCTTTGTATTTGCAGACTAACTTTCTATTTGGAAACATATTAAACAAAACCTCCCAAACTAAAATTTATAATATGTAAAAATTACAAATCAAAAATAAAAGTATGAAATTTACTGTATCTGGTTTTATGTTGAAATTCTTGATCTACTTGAACTTGAAAGTGTTTTCAGAGTGATAGATATGGATCTATTTGCATTCTTCTACTTGCAGATACCCAGTTATACTAGCATAATTTGTTGAAGATGTTGTCCCTTTTTCTATTGTACAGTTTTATCTTCTTTGTCAAAAATTCTCTGAAATAACTCAACATTTATATAGTAACATAATGTTCCTCCCCTACCTGTAAATGATATTAGATATTTGTGTGTTGAATAAAACAATAAATATTCACTATACTTAAATAATTTTAATTTTTAAAATTCAGTAAGAAAATTGAATGTTACAAGTTTATATTATTTCCATTATTTTTTTCTATTTTCAAATGTACTATAATCATGTTTTCATAATATTTTTTATTTTTAAAATTATTTATATTAATTATGTTATTTATTTACATCCCAAATGCTGTTCCCCTTCCCATTCCCAGCTTGCAGAGTTAACTCCCACCCATCCCTCCTCCCCTTCGCCTCTAAGAAGGTAGATCCCCTACCTCCGGTATTTCCCTATCTTGGTGCATCAAGTCTCTGCAAAATTAAGCACACCCTCTCCCACTGAGGCCAGAGAAGGCAGCCCTCTACTACATATGTGCCTGGGGCTGTGGACTGTGTATGCTCTTTGGTTGGTGGCTCAGTTTGTGGAAGCTCCCAGGGATCCCACTTAGTTGACACTGTTGGCCTTCCTATGTGGGTTGCTATCCTCTTCTGCTCCTTCAACCTTTCCCCTGACTCTTCCAAACGAGTCTCTGACTTCAGTTCAATGGCTGGCTGTGAGTATCTATACCTGTCTCAGTCAGAGGTTCATAGAGCCTCTCAGAGGACAGACATACTATCATAATTACATCATTTTCCTCTTTTCATTCCTCTTACTTTATTTTCTCTCAAACTCCTGGACTTCCTTTTTATTTGCTCTTAAACATATTTATAATTAGTTCTTTATGGCATACATTTGTCTTTGTGAAAGCTAACTTTGGGTTCTAATCGTGTCTTTTGCTATTTTCCCAAGAAAATTAACCTCTCTGAGTCTTTACTTTTTAATATTTCAAGTATTAATATGTATGCTGTTAAGGAATATTATGAGTGCATATGAAATAAATTACTCCACCTAAAAAAATTAGTACATGCAGAGACAAGACTAAATTGTACCAAGTATCCTTTTGTTCATTCAAAAGAAGTAAACAGCAACAGGTAGCTAGTGAAGATTCATCTGGAAGTATTGCTAATACTAATAACTCCCAGAGTGGAAGAATTCAGGTACCGTGGTAGACAGTATACATTGTTTTTATTTATTTAGAACTCCTATTGTTTAGTTATTGCTGTCTAAATTTCTGATAACAGTAAGGCTCAGACAGTATGCAAATATAGCTTGAATAACATTACAAAAGGGGACAGTGATAACATATTTGGCAATAAACAAAAGGCAATCCTTTTTCTCTACACCACTGCGCCATTATCAGCTTTATCATTTTGGTGAAGGATGCTTAAAAGAGAGAATAAGGGTTATGTGGGAACAAAGAACTGCATTCTTAGCACTTGAGAGATGGAAGCAGAGTACCAAGATTTCAAAGCTATTCTCAGCCACACTGCAAGTTTTGAGAGTAGTCTGAGATCCAGGAGACACTTACTCAAAATTAAGAGAGGAAAAAAGAGAAGAAGGAAGGAAGGAAAGATAAGCTTCTAGAAGATTCCAAAACAAAAAGCAAAGTGGTTGTGAGTGATATGGGTGAAAATGAAAGAAATAAAATAGATAGACTATCATGTTGATAATAATGTTCTTTGTGTATTCTTTTGTTCTGACCAGAAAATTTTTCAGCATGCAGTTTAATGGCATAGTACATGTCTAACCCATTAGGTTCCATCTCTAGTAGTTCAGTAAAACACATATTCAAACCTATGAATGTATTATATAAAGTATTCAGAAAACAACACACAAAACAAAGTTTTTTCTTTATTGTCCTTTTTAAAAAGTCTAACCTGGTTTTCTTAGATTTATGCATACACATCATTACAGTATATTTTCCATGTACAGAAAAAGCCTGTCTTTGCATCGATTTATTATTTTTCTTCTTTTTTATATTTTCACCTTGAGTAATTTTGGACACCTTTCTAGAGCAGCACATTAAAACTTACCTATTTTTGTTTGGTTTAACTTAAATACATATGAATGTTTAGATTGCTTACAGTTCTTTTTCATTACAACAATCATCAAACTGGGGTTCTTGCTACTAGCCATAAAACATTACTTAGTGTCCTGAATCATTCTCAGAGCATTCTATATTGTAGGACATTGGAAGACAGGATGCCAATATCAGTATCATATAACTTTTCAACAATACCAGAAGCATGTTTTACAGAGTACTTTCTTTAAATTAGTCTAAGCAAATAAGATAAAAAACAAAATGGTCTAAAGGCTACACTGCTTGAAAATGAGCATTTCTATTCACTTGTGGATTTTACATCTTTGGCAATACTTGTATACCATGGAAAATGAGACTTTCTGATACTTCATTGTATTATATACAGATTATCAATGATGATGATGTTGATGATGTGTGACAATATAACAATAGGTATGATTATGGCAATGATTGTGACAATGTCTGGGACCCTCGCTATGAAAACTTGAGGACTCAAGTGGTGGGCTTTTCTCCTTCCAAGGAAGATCGTCTCAGGGTGTGTATAGCAAAACAAGATAAGGGAACCTTGAAGAGTAAGCCAATAAGCAGCACTCTGTTATGGCTTTTGCACTAGTCCCTGCCTCCACATTTCTTCCCTGACTTTACTGGATGGTAGACTACCAGATGTAATCTTCCTTATGTTAATTTTGGTTATGGTGTTTTATCACAGAGATAGAAACCATAACTAAGGCAATTTTCCTCTTACCTCCATACACAAGATAAGGCATGAGCACTCAATAAATTTGGGGGTTAAAGAAAACTGTATTTATTTGCAGATGTACAAAGATAGGGAATCTAGTTTTTCCCTCTACCTTCAAGCCTCTTGGTCATCTGACAGTTCCTTGAAAGCTGAGAGACAAAAATGAGTATCCATGTAACTTTAGCTGAGATACAGGCCCTTTCTTTAGAGTAATGGACCCAGGGTCCCAGGTTGCCTCCCATCTCTAAATGGGATTTATTAATTTAAAATATATTTCCATATAGTATAGTTTGATCACAGTTTTATGTCCTACAAATTCTCCCAGTTCCTTCTCATCTCCTCACCCATCCAAATCTACACTCTTTCTTTCTCCATCTATAAAATGATACTAAAAAGAAACTTGATCATAATAGGATGAAAATATAAATAATAAATAAAAGAACCAAACAAAAAGCAAGAGAAACATATACAGGCACAAAGACAGTCATTTTTTTACACATAAAAATCTCCTAAAAACACAAAATTGGAAACCATAATAAATAAGCCAAAACCTGTATGATTTCATAAAAATAAAACCCAGACAAAACATGATGAGACGAACACCATCCAAAACAGTATTATTTAAATGTTAAGGTTCTGCAACATTCTAGTACCACAGTATCATTTAGTACCACAATGATGTCTCATTGTGCACAAATATAACCACCGTATAAATAGGACAATATTTCCAATGATTTTGACTGCATTTTGACAATCAGTTTTTATCAATGGCCTTTAATCTAGTTGTATTTATCTGTTAATTATAAAAACATGCCTGTTGAATACATTGAAATGCATAAATAAATCTAGGCATTCCGTTTACAAGACTTTATCACTGCTGCTCTTCCCAATCCCCTTTTCTTGAGCTCACTGCTGGTGAGACTTTCAAGTACAGATTTAAAAGATTGACTCATGATAGTAACCTGTCATGTACCATTTTGTAATGTTAGACATTTACCTATCACATACCGCTACCTTAAAAGACATCAGTATTTTATTGTACAGCTGTAGCATAATTATTTAAATCTATTCTTAAAATAATGAAATTTGTATTTGTTGTTTTGTAGTTTAAATATTGTGCTAATATTCTAGAAACATTTTTAGAATAAGTATATTTAGTCTGTAGGTCCCTTGAGAGCAGGAAACATCTTTTTATTTTTCATTTCTTTACTAAAGTGCTAAATAGCACTGCATCACTATTTCCAGTGTAAATTTATAACATTCATTTGACTTTGCCGAACTGTTACTAGGTAACCCAGGTGTGGATAAAGTAAAGGTAGGATAAAAGAAAAGAAACTATGTCTCCTCATTGGTTTGAAGATTGAGCCATGATAATGGAATAACAATACAATTTATGATAGAAAAAGCAATTCACTAGAAGCCAAAAGAAAAAAATACTGTATACCAGAGCCAGAAAGGATTAGGAAAGACTTAAATTTCAAGTATCTGCAGAAATATCATAGGAATTCATTAGATTCCCATGGCAACTGGCCTTTTAAGCTAAATTTGCCTGGGCCATAAGTGAAGGTTAATTGCAGTTGTTGTCTAGATATCAACTAGAATTAAATAACATGCTTTAAAATGTGAAAGTGACCTAGTTTAGATAAATATAAACAATAAGCATGGGGCCTAGTTTTCAGTTTTGTATGATGACATGAGCTATGTTTATTTTGTCTACCACTTTAACTTGCATATATTAAGCACTATAGCAAATATTTGTGAAAGGAAGGAAGATAGGAAAGGGGTGGTGAGAAAGTAATTCATTGAAAACATCATTCTAAATTCTGAATCATGCTTCAGTTTAGCATAATGAAATAAAAGTCCAAATAGAAAGACTTATTTAAAGATTTGGGGAAAACTATGAAGTATTGGGTATGACTTTAAATTATGAATATAAAGTTATGTTCTTTAATAACATATTCCTCAGTTGGCCTGTAAAAAATTGAACATTGACCTGAATCCATTTTTTCATGCATTTAATAAATATTTATTGAACAGCCACTATTCATGTATCATTCTCTATATTTGGAAGACACACAGCCTTCACCTTTAAGGAATTTGTAATCTAGGGTTAAACAGGTATGTACACAATGTAAATGATTTAAGAGAGCAGAGTGGTGAGTCACAGGAGTACTAGAAATAAGTTTTTAAATAAACAAACTGAAGTTCAGATCATGCCTATTCATGTAGTCTTGGCATGATAATATGTTGCATCTCAATTCTTAATTAGAAATATAAAGAAATCAGTATTATCTACCTTGAAGATCTCGAATGACAAAATGACACTTAAATTGCTAGCATAGCTTCTGTTGCTATTAACATATACTAAAGATAATATGATTACAAATGGTTGTTCTCTACTAATAACAGTAAAGCAGAATCGTTTTTTGTTGTTGTTGATTCCTAAGAGTTTTACTTTATTTCATCATCATCTGACCACCAGAGATTGAGAAGTCGCTATCTTCACAGTTGCCCAATGGTCAGGGTAGAGACCGCTGGACACTTAACAGATGATTCTGTGGTCTCTGACCTCCATCGTGCCTCACTGGCTATCTAGATCATCCCTCGAGGTGCTAGCGGTACTGCTGTCCTTGCTTTTGTCAAGTTCCTCTTGTACATCATGTTTAAGCTTCTTATTTAGCCAATGGTAAAGACGAGCTCTTTGTGGTTTTCTTTATTTCTTCACTTTAACCAAGGGAATCTGAGCTCTTGTAGGTTTTCCACACAGGCTTGGTTGAATTTCTTCATTACCACTGGTTTCTTAGTCACCTGTGTCCCCGGTAAGGGACACTTCCACCTGCACCCTAACCAGGTAAAGCAGAATGTTTTAAGACAGCATAGGATTACATGCCAAATGAGGACCACCTAGCACAGATCAGCAAACTTCTTCTGTGAATAATTTAGCTTTTGCAGCCTGTATACAGTGTTGGCCAAACATTAAGTATTTGTATTTGCATTTCTTGATAAATAAAACAACCACATCAAATTAATAGGTTGTATTAGCTTTCTAACACGTAAGAAAATTTATCAGAAGAAAAGGATTGTTTTGCCTTACAGTTTTAGTTTGAGATTGGTTTGCATTTGGGTCTTGGGTGAGGTAGGTATAGAAAACAGTGAATATAGTTTATACTAGAGCAGAAACCCCAAACCTCAAATAGGCAGGTATACTTCTGTCATGATAGAAGAAAACTATGAAAAGATGGGACTGCAGTGTCACAGTTCCCTTTGACCACCCTAATAACTTATAACCTTCTACCAGGCCTTACTCATCATTTTAATTTTCTACCTTGATCCTTTGGTGGCTACTCCAAATCTATGTTTGTGTGGGCCATGCACATCCTGGCTTGTAGATTTGAATAAGGATGTACCTCTCTTCAACCTGTTGGTGAAGAAATTAATGTAGAATCTCAACTGGCATGATGGCTTTCTTTTAAAAGGAGTAAACAGATACTAGGCTTAGAAAATGAATGGAAAATAAATCCACTTTAAAATGCCAGTCTACCATGCCAAGTTGACTTTATATCTTTTTAAGAATTATTTTATTTTATTTATTTACATTCCAGTCATTGTATCCACTAGATCCTCCCTCACACAGTTTCTTATCTCATTCCTCCTCCCTCTTGCCCCCAAGAGGGTGCTCCCCACCCCAGACTTCCTGCTTCCCTGGGGGCTCAAGTCTCTCAAGGATTAAGTGCATCTTCTCCCATTGAGCCCAGACTAGGCAGACCTCTACTACAATGTACCAAGGGCCATAGACAAGCCCCTGGTGGGTGGCTAAGTCTCTGGTAGCTCCCTAGAGTCTGGGTTAGTTGAGACTGCTGGTCTTCCTATGGGGTCACTTTCCATTTCAGCTTCAATCCTTCCCCTAATTCAAACATAGGGGTCCCTGACTTCAGTTCTGTGGTTGGATGTAAGTATTTGCTTCTGTCTCAGTCAGCTGCTCTTAGGGCCTCTCAGAGGGAAGCTATGTTAGGATCCCATCTGTAAGCACATCATAGCATAGTGGTGTCAGGCCTTGGTGTCCCCCCAAATAAGATGGATCCCAAGTTGGGCCTGTCATTGAACTGCCTTTCCTTCAGTCTCTTCTCCGTTTTTGTCCCTGCAATTCTTTTAGACAGGAACAATTCTTGGTCAGGAATTTTGACTGTGAGTTGGTAGCCCTGTTCCTTCAGTTGAGGCCCTGCCTACCTGTTGGGAGCCGACTTTTAGAAGAAAGCAGCTATCAGCTTTGCAGCCATCTTGAGCCATATACTCTGACATGAGATTTGGATTACAATAGCCTACAACAGCTGAGCACACTCTGATAATCTTGGTTTAGATGCCTTGGGTATGTGAGATTAAATGTGTGTAACTTAAGAGTGTGATTTAGAAGTGTAGAGATCAGATTTAGAGACAAGACCTGAGGGCATGATTAAAGGTGTGACCAAAAGGCATGGCTTAGAAGTGAGACATATAAAGGCAAGAGGCAGACAGAAGAGAGATGAGAGAATCAGACACTTAGAGGAAATATACTCTTTAGGGAGACTCTTTAGAGAGTACAGCTAGACTTGGGACTTGAACTAGGAAGAGAGACTGAAGAATAAACTGGACTGAATCACACTCTGTCTGGTCTCCATTCTTCGAGTCCATCCTCACTCTCTCTCTTGCTGAACACCGACCCTCGGACTGGAGCGGCAGCTTGGGCCAGGATCCTCTATTCCTCTGCCTCCTGTTAATTTTTTTTCTTTTTCCTTCTAAGTGGAATTGAAGCCTCTTCACTTGGGCATTTCTGTTTATTATACTTCTTATGCCCTGTAGGTTGGTGGTATCTTAGGTATTCTGTAATCTTTGGCTAATATCTACTTATTAAATGAGTACATACAATACATGTGCTTCAGGGTCTGAGTTACCTCACTCAGCGTGATACTGTCTAATTCCATCCATTTGCCTGCAAAATTCATGATCTTCTTAATGGCTGAATAGTATTCCATTGTGTAAATAAACCTCATTTTCTGTATCCATTCTTTGAGGAACATCTGGGTTGTTTACAGCTTCTGGTTATTACAACTAAGGCTTCTACAAACATGGTGGAGCACATGTCTTTGTGGTATGGTAAAGCATTTGGGTATATGCCCAAGAGTTGTATAGCTGAGTCTTCAGGAAGATCTATTTCCAATTTTCTGAGGAAACTTCAGTTTAATTTCCAGAGTGATTTTACCAGTTTGCAATCTCACCAGCAATGGAGGGATGTTCATCTTTCTTCACATCCTAACCAGCATGTGCTGTCAACTGAGATTTTAATCTCAGTCATTCTTATTCATGTGAAGTGGAATCTCAGGGTCATTTTGATTTGCATTTCCCTGATGACTAAAGATGTTGAACATTTCCTTAGGTGCTTCTCAGACTTTCGAGATTCCTCTATTGTGAATTCTCTGTTTAGCTATGTACCCCATTTTTAAAGGGTTATTTGGAAATAGCATATAGCTTGCTAGCATTTTTTTCTATGTCAGCTGAGATTATGAGTAAGTTGTGGTCAGTAATGTAGCATTTTCCCTTACAAAACTCTTAAAGATTTCTGTTTAGAATGTCTACGTTTGTTTTCCATACTTTGTTTTCTGGGCTGTAACACAATTTGTTAGGGATGGGCAGAACACAGTATTAACAGGGACAGATCAGAGGGATAGCCACTACATCTACTTAGTGCTCCCAGTATGTGAATAACTGTAGTGCCATCCACTGTAACACGGGCAACCTACCAGTGGCTATGTCACCAGAGAAACCTGATTTTCCCTCCACTGGAAATCATAAATGACTTCATCTCCTTAGCTAGCTGTAGAACTTTATGAGTACCTCACTACCCATGATGAAATTTTGGGTGGCTTGATTATGTGCAAGACCTACATGTGATGTCACATCCATTGGGAGTTCATGTGTGCAGTGGCTTTCTTGTGTACAGAAAATATTGTTTTGGAGTAAAACTCTTTTACCTATGGGTCTTAAAATCTTTTCTTATCTTCTAGTTGTGAGGTTAATTATTCAAGTTCACATAGAAAGTCAAGTGGAAGCCCCAGGCTTTAATCTCAAGCTTGTCTGTTGGTGAAGTCTAAGCTTCACATATGATACATATTGCCTATAAATAATTCATCCTCTAGTTGGAAACATGTGAGAAGTATTCCAATGGAATTATAACTAATAGTAGCAATCAACATTAATTAAATGCATATAGTAGACATTATGTGAAAAGAGCTTGGAAAAAGACATTTGGGACTAAGTTAGCTATATAGGAGATGCTATTTATAAGTTTTGTAGCTGTCAGTCCGTAATTAACATGGCATAAAGTCTTTGAAAAAGTTGTATGGGGACAGTAAAATATATCAGAAGGATAATGGATTAAAAAAAACACTGGACAGATGATTTGAAACAGTGAAGAACCTGGAAATTGTTTCTTCTAATTTATTGTTACAGAAAAAGTGCATGCTAACAGCAACTGTTCAGAAAATAAAGACAGAGAACAGGACTTGATATTTGAAAAATAAATCCCCAAGTCATATTAAATGTGTTGAGAAAACATAAAGTAAATTGGTCTGCTGCAGTACTTACCTTTCATAGGATAGCAAACATATTATAATTAGACAACAAACATTATAATTAAAATGATTTATTTTTGAAGAAACATTTGCCACATGAATGCCATCTATGTAAAACAGTAGGCTTCTAATTCAAAAGTTTTGATGCTAAGGATATATTATTATTTTTTTGTGATTTTTAAAAGCCTTACTCTGTTCCCACATTTTAAACATCATTCATACAATCATTTGTTACATGTTGTATTGTATTTGTAGATTCTAGTCTCATAAATGTTTATAATTTATCAATGTCTCTAAATGTCACTAAAACGCATCAAGAAACATGATATTATCTTGTTCTGTTTCTCTGGCACACTGTTAAAATCTATGTTTGACTTTTTTATATTTTTCCATCTGATGGATGTTTTTCTTTGTACTCTAAGGTCATTGATGAAACTGTTAATTTTCCTGTCAAGAGAAGGCCTTGGATGTATCTGAAAGAGCTGTCTGAATAACGCGTGGCACTAATGCAATTTCACAAATGACTTAATGGGGTACATAAAGCATATTTCTCCTATTAAATACACATAGCCATGGCACGGAGTTATGTCTTGCTTTACGGACTGTGAAAACTAATTTTAATCAGCTAACGGATGAAGAGACTCTTCAAGGTTATGCAGATTATGTTATAAAAAAAAAACCCTAAATGCAAAATCCTCAATGAGTGCTCAGGAAGAAAAATTTCAATCAAGGATATTTGTTTAGATTGACAACAGTTGTGAATTTCACGAGTTTCCAGGAGGACTTTAGAAGGGAAAATTAGAATCCGAGTGCCACTTTTTCATGCCAAAATGGGGAAAATGCAAAGTCATTCAGGGCTTATGCTCATTAAAAAAATAGCTACTGAAATGCGTTTTTCTGATAGTTAGAAAAAGCCCCAAAGGATCATAAGAACTCTACGATCCTAGATGATTTGCTTCTTTTCTAGCCTGTGTCAGAGCATAAATACAGCTATATTTGTGGCTTTTTAAAAATCCCATGACTACTTTCAAATGTTTCTCACTGTGTTTGGAAACTGTGGCCACAACTTTCATCTCCATAGCAACAAATAATTTTCAAAATACCTTCAAGTACAAACTTTCTGCCCCAGAGGAAACTGACTTTGTGTACATCATTGATCCATGCATTACTGAAAAATCATATTTAGATTTTTCTATATGCCCCGTCCTCTAATCTAATAGATGCTATAGATAAAATAGAGTTCAGACTAGTTCTAATTATTGCCTATCTCAGAGCTCTGTGAGACATTGACCTTATTAATCATGATACAGTCTTGTAACTGACAATGAAATCAGTCGATAGTGAACCACTGGTAAATAATTGAAGGAAAAGTTAATCCCCAACATCTGTAGGTGGTACCAAATTTGGTGTAAGGAACTGTTTACATCATGAAGTCATATGAATGGATTAATACACTTTACATAAAGATGCAAGACAGTTCCAGCTATCTATCTATCTATCTATCTATCTATCTATCTATCATCTATCTGTCACTCATCTCAATTAGTCTCTCCATCACACAATTACAAGTTACTAAAATGTGTTCTATTCAATGATGGGAGTGCATATATAGTAGTGGACTCATTTGATTACAGTGAATAGTGACAACCTGATCATCTTAATTCGTTCAAGTACAGTTTATGATGAAATCAATTCAAGACACATTTCTCAAAATACACTATCTTCATAAAGGATATATGGCTGTATGTAGGAAACTTGCTCTTATTTCATGTGCTGGAGGGAACTCAACTTACTATGATTCACTCTTTGAGAATTATATATATTTGACTTAGATGAAACTTTGGATTTTTTAATTGGTGCTGGAACAAGTTAAGATTTTTGAAATTTGTAGAAAAATAAATATGTTTTACTTTTGAGAATATGAATATTGGAGGGCCAGGAATAGAATGCTATAGTTGGAAAACATGTTAAAAATAGTATGTAGTGAGAGATTCTTTCTTAGTCTAACTACATTAGATTGTGAGTTATAATAATGGAGATGTTTCAGCCATGAAGTGTTTATCTTAATGAATGGATTAATACTAATAGTAAAAGACTTGAGACTGTGAGTTCTCTCTGTGTCACTCTTTTTGTCTTCTTATCTTGCCCTTCCTTTTTTCCCTCTCTCCTTCTCTACTTGTATCCCAGTCTTCTGATCTTCCAGCATGTTATGATACCATACTAAATAATCCCTTTCCAGATGCTGATCAATGACTCTGAGTCTTCCCAGTCTCTAGAATTGTAAGAAACAAATCTCTATTCGTTATGAATTACCCAGTCTGTGATATTCCATTATGGCAACACAGAAAGAACAAAGAAATTACAGAAGTTACCCTTAGGAAGTCATGAGTATTTGTAATTTAAGGCTAGAATTAAGCAAAGGATATTTTCATTGAGAAGTTGAAATAATGCCCATCAAGTTTCAGGTCAACTATGCTTAGTGGAAAGCTAAGGCTCTTTCAGTTAGGAATCAATCTTCTTGGGGGTCTGCCTTAACCTACATGCTTCTAAACACCCATTTTATCCCTGATCATAACTATAAGTTATATATGATTATAAACAACATAATAAGAGTTGATAATTCTGTATCTGAGTACCCAGGATGATGCATTTTAAAATATTAAAGAATTATTCATTTCTTTTCAGCATATTGTTCTTCAAGGAAAAGAAGAAATAAGTGCTGAATATCAGGTAAAATGAAATAATTTTGTGCATCTTATTAAAATATTTTGAGAATTATATGAAAATCACAAAACTTGAATGCTCTTTCCAGCTGTGTTTCTTCTGATATATGTAATCTTATGCATAGAGTTGCACTTTCAATCTATGAAAAGAAGATACTAAAACTGGTCCTGTCTCATCTGGGCTTTTCTTTGCCTTATGTGATGATTCTAAATATAAAGGCATATTAAAATATGTCCAGGAATACAAGTATAAGAAATTACTGGAGAATATCTCAGGTCCTAAAAAGATTGCCTTAGAACCTGAAAAACAAGCTTCTCAAAAGTTTTAGCAACAGAAAAAATTATAATTTAGAGTTTATAATGAAACCAGAAATGATACACACTCCCATCTTCTTATGTGGAAGATGTAGTTGCCAATTGTCAAATAAATTTTGAACTTTTCTTTTTTCTTAATAAATTGTGCCCTTGAACTCCAGATAATACCTTAGCCATAATGAATTGAAGCAGTTAGAGTTGTGATGAGTAGCTGTTTTCTTCTTGTAGGTGCTTTGTCCAACCATTTGAACTGAAGACCTTTATACTATACAAAACAGGGAAATACACCATCTCCTCAGTAAGAACAGAAATAAGGGCCAATGGGCTAGTTTATGATTTCTTAGTAAATAATCAATGCTACTAATATTTACAGCATGGGAAGTATAGAAAATATCCAGAATGAAAATAAAAAATAAACAAAAATGCACAATTTTTAATTTTGTGTGACTCAAAAATGCCAGAGATTTTTTGTTCAAAACAGTAAATACAGGAATTATTATAATTTTGTCTATCATTCTGCCAGTTGGGAAAATGCTTGTAACAAAATTATTTACCTCCACATAAAACCAGATACACTAAATCTAATATAAGTGAAAGTGTGGAAGAGACTCAAATGCATGGGCACAGGGGAAAACTTACTGAACAGAACACCAATGGCTCATGCTTTAAGAGCAACAATCGACAAGTGGGACCTCATACAATTGAAAACCTTCTGTAAAGCAAAGGACACTGTCAATAGGACAAAATGGCAACCTACAAGAGGAGAACATGTAGAAATTTTCTTAAAGTTTAGGAATTGTTCTTTATGTTGATCTTCATGAAGGTTGCCTTAACTGTTAACAAAATATACAAGAAAAAATTCCTTTTAAAAATCATTCCATTCGTTTACATCTCAAATGATATTCCACTTCCAAGTTACCCCTCCACCAAACCCCCATCCCACATCCCTCCTCCCCCCTCCCCTTTGCCTATATGAGAGTGTTTCCATGCCCACTAACACTCTCCTGCTCCACCTTTCCAGCATCCCCATATGCTGGGGCATCAAACCTCTTCAGACCAAGGGCTTCCCCTCCAATTGCTGTCAGTCAAGGCCATCCTCTGCTACCTATGTATCTGTTGCTATGGATCCCTCCAGGTACACTCCTTTGTTGGTGGTCTAGTCTCTGGGAGAACTGGATCATCAGGCCAGCTTATATAGTTCTTCCAATGGAGTTGCAATCCCCCTCTGCTACTCCAGTCTTTCTTCCAACTCCCACACCAGGTTCTGTGACTCCAGCCTGATAGTTAGCTCCAAATATCCACATCTGCACTGGTCAGTTGCTGGCTGGACTTCCCAAGTAACTGCCACACTTGGTTCCTGTTCACAAGTGCCTCTTGACCATTGCAACAGTGTTGGGTTTGTTGTTTGCAGACATGATGGATCCCCAGATGGGGCAGTCCCTAGCTGTCCCTTCCTTCAGTCTCTGTTCCATTTTTTGTCCTTGCTCTTCATTTGAACGGGAACTTTTCTGGGTTAAAAATTTTGAGATGGGTGAGTGTCCCCATCCATCAACCAGAGGCCATGCCTATCTACTGGAGGTGGTCTCTACGGGTTCTGTTTTCTTCTTCCATGCACATTTTGGCTAAAGTCCTCTCAGCTGTGTCCTGGGAGCCTCACATTTCCATGGTATATGGGATCTTCCAGTGGCTATCCCCAGTTCCTCATTGCCCCTGCTACATATTTTTGTTCGATTTTCTGACACTCTGTACCTCTCTGACTTCTCCTCGGGTTCCTGATATTGCCCTCCTTATTTCCTCCCTCTCCTCTCTCCCTCCCAGGTCTCCCTCTCCCTCCACCACTTGCCCTCTCAATGCAGGATTGAAGAATCCACACCTAAGTCTTCCTTCCTTCCTTCTGTGCTCCATATGGTCTATGGGATGTATCAAGGGCATTGTGAGCTTTTGGGCTAATAATATCCACTTATCACTGAGTACATACTATGTGTGTTTTTTGTGTCTGGGTTATCTCACTCAGGATGATATTTTCTAGTTTCATCCATTTTCCTGTGAAAGTCATTGTTTTTAATAGCTGAGTAGTATTCCATTATGTAAATGTACCATATTTTCTGTATCCATTCCTCTGCTGAGGGCCATCTATATTGTTTCCAGCTTCCGGCTATTATAAATATGGCTGCTGTGAACACACTGGAGCATGTGTCCTTATTACATGTTGGAGCATCTTTTGGGTATATGCCCAGGAGTGTTATAGCTGAGTCCTTAGGTAATACTATGGCCAATTTCCTGAGGAACCGCCAGACTGATTTCTAGAATGATTGTACCAGATTGCAATCCCACCAAGAGTGGAAGAGTGTTCCTCTTTCTCCACATCCTCACTAGCATGTGCTATCAATTGAGTATTTGATCTTAACCATTCTGACTTGTGTGAGGTGGATTCTCAGAGTCATTTTGATTTGCATGTCCATAATGACAAAGAGTGTTGAACATGTCTTTAAGTGCTTCTCAGCCATTTGAAACTACTGAGTTGAGAGTTCTGTTTAGCTCTGTACCCTATTAAAAATATGTTCTCCTGAGTCTAACTTCTTGACATTTTTGTATATTTTGGATATTTGCCCTCTATAGGATGTAGAATTGGTAAAGATATTCCCATTATGTAGGTTGCCATTTTGTCCTATTTACACTGTCCTTTGACTCATGAAAACTTTTCAGTTTTATGAGATCCCATTTGTCAATAGTTAATCTTAAAGCCTGAGACATTGGTGTTTTGTTTAGGAAATTTCCCCCCTGTGTCTATGTATTTGAAGCTCTTTCTCTTCTATTAGATTTAGTATCTCTGTTTTTTTAAAATTTTTTATTGGATATTTTATTTACATTCACATGTAATCCCCTTTCCCCCACCACCCAAGAACTCTCTATCCCACCCTCCTCCTTCTGTTTCTATGAGGATATGCCCCTACCCTCCCTCTCACTCCCACCTCCCCACCCACAATTTTCCCCACACTGGGGCATTCAGCCTTCACTGGACCAAGGACTTCCTCACCCACCTATGCCTGACACTGTCATCCTCCCCTACATATACAGCTGGAGCCATGGGTCCCTCCCTATGTGCCCCCAAGCTGGTGGTTTAGACCCTGGGAGCTCTGGTTGGTTGCTATTGTTGCTCTCCTCATGGGGCCACAAACCCTTTCAGCTCCTTCAGTCTTCTTTCTCACTCCTCCACTGGGAACCCCATCATTAGTTCAATGGTTAGCTGTGAGCATTCACCTCTGTATATTTCAGGCTCTGGCAGACCACTAAGGAGACAGCTATATCATCATACAGTTCTTGGCATCCACATTAGTGTCTACTTTTGGTGATTGCACAAGGGATGGTTACCCAGGTGGAACAGTCTTCATATGCTCTCTCCTTCAGTTTCTGTCCTATGCTTTGTATCCAGATTTGCTCCCATGAGTATTTTGTTACCCCTTCTAAGAAGGGCCAAAGCACCCACACTTTGGTCTTCCTTGTTCCTGAGCTTCATGTGGTCTGTGAGTTGTATCTTGTATATTGCGAGCTTTTGGGCTAATATCCAATTATCAGTGAGTGAATTCCATGTGTGTTCTTTTGTGATTAGGTTATCTCACTCAGGATATTTTCTAGTTCCATCCATTTACCTAAGAATTTCTCGAATTCATTGTTTTTAATAACTGAGTAGTATTCCATTGTGTAAATGTACCACATTTTCTGTGTCCATTCCTCTGTTGAAGGACATCTGGGTTCTTTCCAGCTTCTGGCTATTATGTGGAGGTCCTTGATTCACTTGGACTTGAGCTTTGTACAAGGAGATAAGAATGGATCAATTTGCATTCTTTTACATGCTGACCACCACTTAATCCAATACTATTTGTTGAATATGCTGTCCTTTTGCATCCAGATGATTTTGGATTATTTGTCAAAGATCAGGTGGCTATAGCTGTGTGGGTTTATTTCTGTGTCTTCAATTCTAGTCTTGATCTACCTGACTGTCTCTGTATCAATACCATTTGGTTTTTAACACTATTGCTCTGGGATGATGATTACCCCCCAAAGTTCTTTTATTGTTGAGAATAGTTTTCATTATCCTGTTTTTTTTATTCCAAATGAATTTGAGAATTGTTCTTTCTATCTCTGTGAAGAATTGAGTTGAAATTTTGATGGGGATTGCATTGAATCTTTCCCAGATAGCAAGCAAACCTCCAGGGATTCTGGCACAACTGTGGTCCGAGGAATGACACACAGAGGGGACAAGGTCAACTCACTACTGCTGGGTTTACTAGAAGAGATTAGCAGTCAGAGAATTGGAGTAGAAGTCTCACCTGGTGGCTCCTGATGCCTGCCATGTTTTATCCATTTTAAATTGATTTTGGTGGGTTTACTTATTTCTGTATTTTGCAAGTCCTTCATACTTCTGTGAAATCAAAACAACAAACAAAACCAAGTAAAACAAAAGTGATAAAATTAAAATCATACATCATAGAAAGGTACTGTGAGAGAATTTCTGATTAAATTAAAATGAGCTTTACCTGTCTGTATTGAAGAGGTAAAGGTATGTGTAACTGTGTGTACACATAAACATTTTCTTTTCATCACTTAAATTCTTATATAATATGAATATGCAGAGATGTGTATTGTATACCCAAGCTATAGGAAAAGCTATATGTTCTCTTATCCATATACTATTTAATCAATGTTCACTGCCTGCCTGAATTTATGAAACTCATGTAGATGATGTGTGATGTGAGATATATATATATATATATATATATATATATATAGAGAGAGAGAGAGAGAGAGAGAGAGAGAGAGAGAGGGAGAGAGAGAGAGCTACTTCACTATAGGAGTCTTTAAAATATCAAATAGCATATATATAGTATATTTTGTAAATAGTCATGAAGATTTAGACTAAATGATGGGAAAATGAAGGAGGCATTTGTTTTGATGGGAGAGGGTAGATTTGAGAGGAACTTTCTATTTGTATTCATTTGCATTCATTTTGTTTGAGTGTTTCATTAAGTGCCATTTTACTTTTGCAATGAAAACATAAAAGAAATTTTAAAAGACACTTGTCAGGATACTTTTGACCTAAGTAGGACTCATAAAGCATTAAACACATTAGATAGTATAATATCATGTAGATAATGACAGTTTTGCTAAGATTTCTTTGTGATGTAATGAAATTAGTTTCCATTTGGTTCTGCATTTTATAGTAAGTGAATGTCATGCATATATTTAAATTTATGAAAATGGAAATTAGAAAGGCCACAATTTCAGAATTAAATATATGAATAATCAGAATAACAGCTGAGTCCCTGCTGGTTGCACTTATTCAAATTTTTTGAATATACAAGCCTATCTATACGTAAAAAAAGAAAAACTGAAAAATTGAAATTATGCTTATGAAAAATATGGTATAAATCCTTGATTTTCCTTGTGTGTTGTTGCCTCCTTCTTGGTTTTTGGTAGTCTTATGGCTATTTTCATACTTCTTCCAACAACATCAAAAAATAATAAATAATCAGAATCCCAAACTATTATTGCCTATGACATAAACTTTTAAAATGAGAATTTATAATTTATTTGATACTATGTATCATTAATTGTTTCATTTTAATTATCATTTATTTATTGTACAAGCTAATGAGTTATTATGGTATTTTATACATGTATATACTGTATGTTGATTATCGTCAATCAATGAATTTTAAATATTCCTCTTTTTATCTTATCAATGAGCATTTGTGATCTAAATTATGAAGTGATATACAGACTTGTTGAGGTGACATAGACAAAGTGGTTGATATACTTACGCATATGAAGATGGACAAAAATAAGAACATTACAACAGCTACTTTACTGGAACATTTGAAGTGTTGCAGCTGAATGGTATAGAAGTCTCTAAGCTATTAAATAGCATGAAGATTCATCATGACATTACAAAGAATGGAACAAACCATATAACTTCTCTACTGTGCAACCCTGAACTAGAGGGTGAAGAGAGACTTCACTTCATTTTAAAAGGATAATAGTATAACCTTGGACTTCCCCACTTAGACTATATATGCTTGAGCAACTTACTATTGTAGAATCCTGTATGTCACAAATGCAGACCTAGTGCTTATCATACTTCTGTATTGTTCTGAGGAATGTGCATCCATACTATATCTTTCTGATGATACACACTAATCTTTCTGTTCACAGCCATTTTAATATCCCAGCAATTCATTCTATGAAACAACCAAGCAACAATATCTAGAAATGCTGTAGATTTTGCTCCACAAACCAGCAGAGAAGACCTAATTATCCTCACATCAGCTGCAGGAAAAGCCTGGATAGACCATCATAGACCAATACAAGGATTACTAATGTGTGAATACATGAATCATGATTAATGAGTTATGAAAAAAGTTGGTATATTAGATACAATGAGCACATTCCTGCACTTCCATGAAATTTAACAGAAAAGCTTGTGACAACAGAAAATCACAGGATGGAAACAGTAGTTGAGAGAGACTATGCAAGATACAGAAATTCTAGACTTCAGATTTGTTTTTTTGTTTGTTTGGTTGGTTGGTTGGTTGGATTTTTTATTCAACATGTAATTTAATTAACACTTATGGAAGGCACTGTAACAGTTTCTATTAGAATGTTTCCATTACAAATAATTACAAACAACAAAAAAAAAATTTGTAGCATTAGGGTTGGTGTTCCATTTGTGATTATAGGAGGGCAATTTACTTAAAAGCTTCACTGACGTCATACATATAATAGGTATTTATCATTTCAACAAAGTACAATGAATGATATTTGTCACAGGGAATAGTGTTTGTCAGTTGTGTACTTCATACCACTTAAATTAAGTATACACAATGAGGCCAATAGAGCTAGCTCATTGTGTTCTACTTAACTGATTTTAAAATGAAGAAGAAATTTTGATGAAAATTAGAAGGTAACTTTACTCTTTGTGTAATATCAACAACAACCAGTAGCTGTTGGCCAGGTACCTAAAGTAAACATCTATGATGTCTCTACTCTTTAAAACAATACAAAGTCTTACAAGCAATGCTTATCTCACTTGTTATAAAACTGAAAATCAGAATCTTGTGTAAACTGTACAAGGTCAAGTTAAAGGGATCAGCATGTAATGTTATGTAAAAGCATTGTTTCCAGGATAATAAACTGTCTTTACTGAAGTAGTGCCTTCTAGACTTTGGATTTGTAAAAGAAGCAACAATCCTTTAAAATAAGCTCTTAGAAACACCATAATAAAATTAAAGATTCTTCCTTAATGAGACCAAAAATAACATGGAAAAGAAGCCAAGGATAACCCCCTTGAGGACAGCCATATATGCATACATTTAAGGGCTAGAATACAGGTTAATACAAGCAGGGACATGTGTCTACCAATGTCCTTCTGATTATTAATTTTGTTCTTCTCAGTTTATACTGTATTGTTTGTGTTCCTTTGTTTTACTTCCTAGCTGTAAGTATAATTGAAGTTTTCAGCTTTTTAAAAACTATATTTAAATATCTGGAATGTGGGGAAAAGGGACCTTCAGTTACTGTAGGAGGGATTGTTGAGTGTGCAGCCACTATGAAAGTCAGTGTGGAGCTAACTCAAAAGGATAAAAGTAGATCTACCCTGTGACCCAGCCCTTTCCTTAGCAGATGCCCAAAAGATTTGACTTACTACTCCATAGTTCCTTGCTCAGCAGATACCTTGTTCATTGTCACTATATTCACAATAGGTAGTAAATGGCAATAGTGCTTTGAACACTCCAAATATCAAAAGTTATCATACATGTCTGAAGTGACAGATTTGTTTGTTTCCCTGATTCATTAGTGGGAATGAGGACACGACTGCTCCTAGGTATAGTTGAGGAGAAGGTTTGTTGTAGATATAAAGAAAAAACAGCCACAGGCATCTGGAAGTGTCCAGACTGAACCAAGCTAGCAGAAGGAACTGATTGAGCCACGAGAGAAGAAAGAGTGAGAAACCAAGAGAAGATAGAGGGAAAAGGAGAGAGTCAAACAGGCAGAGAGATTCAGAAGCAGAACGAAAAGCAGAACCCAGAGGAGTCAAGTGCTAAGAGGATGTGTGACCAAAATGGCTAATGTTTCTAGGAATAAAGAAGCTGGGGAGAGTAAAGGAAGAGATGCTCAGATGCTGGAGAGGTCTTTGTAATTCTGAAAAATGTTGGGAGAACCTGGAGGCCAGTGTCTGATTCAACATGTTAAATAGGTACCTCAATGAGCCATTTGTCTATAGCTTCTTTGAGGCTTAACAATTTGATCATTAATTATATACATATATGAAATTATAACATGAAATGTCATCATGTTATAATGAATACCTATGCACAGTTATTTTTTCTGTTAAAAGGTAACCATATGTTAAGTGTTAATTACCAAATTAATAACAAATCCTCACAATTATACTTATTAACTTATTATTAACTTATGCTTATTAATAATAAATGATAAATTTAACCAATCATTTTTTATATTCATTCACTTGGAATTCACTTGGAATTCTTAGCCTGATAGAAAGAACAGTCAGTTTTGTGAGACATAATATTGCTGAAGTGAACTACATTGAGATGGAGAGACTTATAGCATACTTCTAATATAACAGCTTTTTTGAAACTACTTAAAAGCACAGTAACATAATATCTGTATGAAAATGTCTATGATTGCTTTATTAATAAAAACTGAGGTGTGATGTTTTGCAAAGAGTAAAAATGTCAATTTTTTCATCAAGGTAATGTAAGTACTCTATGTGTATAAGGCATAACAAAAGGAAGACATTTTTCCCCTCATTTTTACTAGGTCTTTGAGGATTTTGTACAATGTGTTTTGATCATATTCACAACTACCTCATTCTTCCCTGATTGACCACTTCCTTCCAGCCTTGGTTTGGAGAGGGGTTCTGAGAAAGGAATGTCTGGAAGCAGCAAAAAGAATGACTCCAGGTCAAATAGTGGATTCAACCTGATGACCTGTGTTCTGCTTAATGAAGCTTTCAAGTCTGCTTCTTTGTATGCTTTGCTTTCTCTCTGGAGATTTCTCTGTCTATATTCTGCTTGCTTGATTTTCTAAGAGATCTCTCTGTCCAAGTTCTGATTATTTGTGTGTTCTCCAAGCAGTTTTCTCTTTTTATTCTAAAACATTCCCTGGATAGCTCATCTCTTGCAAAACACAGGTCCAGGCTTTTATTTTACATATAAATCTGTCATTTACTTAAGGTTTTCCTTTTGATTATCTTATGAATCAGCATCCTGTGACCCCAGCCAGTGATTTTTTAGGAGACAGTAAGCATATATTTTTGTCTTAACATAGCAAATGATTTCAGAGATCTGCCTGCCTTTATTAAGCACAGAAGATAAAGTAGTTGGGTGAAACCTTGCACTGAAATTACCATTTCCACCATTCCTGAGCCTAACCCTCCTCTGTCCTAGGCTAATCCTGAACTCAGGAATCTATCTCCTGAGATCACCACTTCCTAAATCTCTAACAAGTTGGCTCACAACACAACTGCTTTTGTTCCTTTAGACTCGTGAAGTCACTCCTATAATTCATATTGCATACTTGTTTTTTGCACAGTTATACAGTTATATATTTTCAAACTCATGTATTTAGAGCTCTTTCTCATTGCCTTCATGGCTGCCCTGAAGGTCCCAGCATTTACCAATTTGCAGAGACATTGCCACACCCTCAACTCTTGGACTCCTGCTTATCATGGAATCATTAATGATAACAGAAAAGACATTTTTCAGAAGGAAGGAGTTCTCCACTGCTAGTGGGGCCAGAAAATGTGTACATTATTACACAAACAAACCTTATGCCAACAGCAGCCATTGACACTCATGTAGGCTCACATCAGTGCCCTGTCCCAGTGGCAGGAACCATGTCACTCTGTCCCCAACAGGGCTAAGCAAGGCTAGGTACTCCCATACAAATCCCACATTGCATCATATTTAAAACCCATTTAGTATAATTAGTGCTGTCCAGGTACTCTTGGGTGTGTATCCTACCACTGAATCTTGGCCAATCTATGAGTGGCTGCCTCCTTAGGAAAATCCAACTCTGCCTTAGTCAGCAGCTGTCAAGCATGCTTATTGTTATAGCTCTTAGAATTCACAGCTGAATAATGTCAGTGCTTACTTTTATCCTCCAGTTGTTTGCATAGTATCTTCTAGTGCTCTACAAGCTAGACAGTAGGGATGAAGTTTTCAGGTGAATAGAAATATAATTTCTCTCTGATAAACATGTGGTTTTTCAATAATAGACCTTAACTTAAAGTTCTGCAGTTGCACTTGGAATAGCCTTTAATGTTGGGGGAGGGAGTCTATGGGCTCTCACAGGCAAACAACTTCAAAAGAAGCAATTAATTTCTGGTTACTGTGCTTAATATTTGTTGGCCTGTTATGTCTACTAGAGGTGTTCACCTAAATAAAATATTTTCATGAATCATGAATATATAGCATAAGATAGTTTTCAATGAGACACATGAAAGACTCTAAACATTTCAACCAGGACATTGTAATTTTAAGGATGACATATGAAGCTGAATCCATAGCATTTTATATCCAAGATATAAAATGTTTCATTTGAAAATGAGGTCACAGCCCTTGCACTCTGGATGCATTTGTTCCATTATCTAGTGAACAGATGATGAGATCCATTACATTCTGATTTTCCACAGATTTATTGTATCCTATCATCAATTTGGTACAGTTTTCTGCCTGCTATTTTATTAAATTTATCTACTCATAAAAATAAGACTTTATACAATAATAAATAAATATCCAATTGTTTGGTTCATATCTACCCAATATTTATTTCTTAGCTAGCATATACTTGAAATGTTTTTGTAATTTTCTGCACAAGGGCATACCTCTATTAGTGAAAATATTTTGAATGACTAGTGATTCTATTCATCTTTCCTCATCGTTTTATAATAATTTTGAGTTCTAAATAGTTTTCAGAAGGATATAATTATTCTTAGAATAATAAGACTTCTTTGCTTTATCCAAATCTGCAGTCAAATGGAATTCTAGGATTTGAGAATGTGCTCCTCTAAAAAAAACCTTTTTCATTTGCCCAGTAGGAAATGAAAGTGTCTGCCAGCCAAACCTCCCTCCTTGCTGAGTGCTGAATTCTCATGTTCATTAAACAATTTGTTCCTGCAGCCCACAATCCAGAATGAAGAAATGTTGGTCACCTTCTGTGATGGAACTCACTGATAGGGCCTCCCTTAATGAGAGCTTAGCTGGAGGGAAGTTGGCAAGTATTGAAGAGAATTTGAGCTGTGTTACTCCATTCTCTCTTAACAACTGGAGTCATAGCACAAAGCTCATGAGAAAAGAAAATGCCTGCCTATAGGAATAGGAATTACATAAGAATTGTCTTAGGAAAGATACCTAGATGGACAATCTTGTTAAGGTTTCTGAAAATGCTGAAGTCATGTGTGCTATACTTTAATAAAATGTAAAATATTAAGATATTAGAAATGTGTCAGCAAATAGAAAATCCCATATTGCAAAAGTCTTCCTAACTCTAATGCATTTCACTTTTCAAGGAAATCAGATTTTACAGAATTTCCTACTTTGGCTCCCCAAGTGCAAGAAATATTACTAAATAAGGATGTTGCTCATTATTTCAGATTAGATAGAACTTATTATCTGTTATAATTCAATTTAATTTTAGGAAAATTGGGCCTACATAGGTCTAATTCAGATAGGGACCCAGTGCTTAGTGGAGAAATAGACACAAATCTGCATCGCTAACCAGATGCTATCTCCAATTCATAACAACTTACAAAAGGAAAAAATACTTCTCTCTAATGGAGACTCACTGGGGATATAAACCTCACTTAAGGGCAGGCCCAATGCCCACCAGTAGATAACCAGTATAAATCTAACTTGATGTTATTTTTTTGTTGTTATTGTTGTATGTTTTCTTTCTAAAAAAGGGCTTTTTCCCTTATAGATCTCTTGCTTATATATTATGGTTTCTATTTTTATGCTTTTATGAGATTTCTGTGTATTTCTGTGTCTATATATATTTCTTGTCCATATTCTTTGGTTCATTGTTTTCTGTTTGCTTGGTCCTATTCCAGTTTAATTGCTTTTATTTATTAATATTATTATGATTAGTATTAAACTTTCAAAATGCCTATATGAGTTCTAAACTGAGAAGGCAAAAAAGGTGTGCATTTGGACTTTTGAGGAAGTAGGAGGGATCTTGGAAGAGTTGAACTTTCAAACACTATGGAAACTGAATGACTAAGACTAAAAGAACTTCTAAAGTTGGACTAAATGCATTTTGCATTATTGTTTAGGCACAAGTTTATGCTGATCAGAGAGTGGAATGTGGTTATTTGAATGTGAATGGACCTTATGGGCTCATATATTTGAATAGTTGTTCCTCAGTTTGTGGAGCTATTTAAGAAGCATTAGGCGGCATAGTTTATTGGAGGATATTATTACTAGGGGCAGTCTTAGAGGATTCAAAATACTGGTGAACTTCCCAGTGTTCCATCTCTTTGCTTATAGTTTTAGATCAATATGCAAGCTCTCACTTTTTCATTCCCTCAGCCATTAAGAACTCCAGGCCTCTGAAACCATAAGCCAATTAAACACTTTTTTTTTATAAGTTGCCTTGGGCATAGTGATTTATCAATGCAATAGAAAAATAACTGAGAGAATAAGTTAATGAACAAAGATTTGGAAGTTGGGAAGGAATGTAAGGCAGATAAAAAAATACATGGCAAATTCCAGATATGAAATGGAATAAGGTATTTTTAATAAACTGAAAGAAAAATGTGTGTGCATGTGTCTGTCTGTCTTGTCTGTCTGTATTTCAGGTATTTCAGGTGCATGTAATATTCTGGTATGAAAAGATATCATTCGGCTGAGAGGGGCAGTGATCAGATCATGAAAGATCTTTAAAGGCAGTTGATTTTATGTTTTACTCAACGTGTAATGGGAAGAAACATAAAGTTTCAACAGGAAATGTATATTTTTTATAAAATCCATTCTGACTCCAATGTAGTTAATGAATTTGAGACTCATAAAATGGAAGTGGGGAGAATGTTTTGGAAACTATTATTGTCCTCAAGTAATAGATTAATAAGGAGTAAAAATTCAGCTGCAAATTATTTTACTCTTTAGCTGTTGAGGAATGAGCAATGGTTCAAGGAAAAGGGGAAATTAAAATGCTTTTAATAGTAGCTAAACTGATACAATAATGATAGTTATTTTACAGAATATTTTAATTTTATGAATAACATTTAAAACTGTTATCTAATTTAATCTTAAAATCTTAATCTTTTAAAAATAGAATCATGAATTATGACTAAAACTCATCTGATACAAGTAAAAGTATTGAATTTTATTAAAAATTTTTAAATTTTAGTAACAATATTAAGAATTGTGTAGTCACTTAGATTTAATACTACTTTCAGGTTTGCATATTCCTTGGCAACAGTTTCATGGAAGCTGAAAGAAAACATGAGATTCCTGAGTCAGAAACAAAAGTCTTTATTACTGATGGTTCAATAGGCAGCATGATTATATTTTCAAATCTTCCTTGTGTTTGTTGGGTACCATAGGAGCCTTGTGATATGAGCTAGCATCTGTTGCACATGTAGAAGTGTACTTCATAGACAAAGAACTTTCTATTTAGAAACAGTGATATGTTAACTTCTTGAACACTTTGCACAGGAAGAAGTAATTTTCTTTCTTGTTCTGCACAGCAAACAAATGTACTTTGTGTCATGAAATAAGTCATTATCTTTGCCTTCCAATGTTATTTAATACATAAATACCATTCAAAAAATAATCTGAATGAATAATCTCAGTCCTTTTAATCAAATGTGTATAAAAGCAGGAAAACCATAGAGAATGTTCTATCCCAGCAATAATGCTTTGTGTAGTATACTAAATCTTATTCTCATCCCATGCTCCTATTCTTGTATGGGTGTGTGATTTTTCTGAGCATATTCAAAATGTTCAACATAGTGTAAAGCTTTATACAAAGATTAATCTTCTATAAGATCTAAAGGGCTTTGTGCATGACTACACAGATGTAGAATTAACTTGTTACCAAAATATTCTTTCATTTTCTTCTTCCTCTGCCAATTAGATTTCAATTATGGTTGCTGCCTGAATTTCAAGAAGTGAAAACTAAAGAAGCATGGCTGGATGTTGTTTATTTATTAGATTTTCTAAATTGTCCCTTCATAGTGATTGGAACTGCAGAACATCAGTTCTTCCAAAATACTCAATGTAAAAGGAGATGACAGGAACCATAATGATCAAGAGCAGTGCTCCTCCAGTAGAATCTCAACAAATAATAAAAATGTTTGGGGCATATGTTTCCCTGTGGAGGAACTTGGTATTAAATGTATGTAGTGTATTATTCATAGTGAATTGTAATTTAATTTCTAATATCTAGAGACAATTAACACACAACTTTTAAAAGTGCTAAGAATTCATATCAATTAAAAACGATATATATATATATATATATATATATATATATATATATATATGAATCTCTCTTGTATACTTACAGAAAACACAAAATGGCTAAGGATAGAACCACAAATTTCTGACTACCTTTCTTATGCCATATACTGTTACTTAATTTTCATAACACAATCTAAACAATGTCATTGTCATTCCATTGCAATTTTAAAGACAGAATGTCTGAATTTTCAGAAAATTAAATAACATGCTCAAAATGTTCAATAGGATATATTTTTATTTTTAACATTTTCATTTGTATAAACAAGGTGTTCTGATCATTTGTACCACGACTTTCTCACTCTTCGTGTCTTCTTTCCACTTGCTGTCAAAGCATCTTTTTGTAATACACTGAACCCAATTAATATTGTGATTGTTGGAAACTTAGTGGGGATTGTTAGATCGATTCAGGCCTGGTCTTATAAAGTAACTTCACCTATAGTAAATTTGTGAATGCAATGACAATATCATGTCCAGAAGACAATATTTTATAATATTTCACTCATTTACCTACATCTTACATTATTTCTGTACCCTTTTCTGTTGGGAGCCAACTTTAGTAGAAAGCGGCTAGATCAACTTTGCAGTCATCTGGAACCATATACCCTGATGAAAGACTTGGTTGTCAAAAGCCTATAACAGCTGAAGCACACTCTGATAAATATATTGTTTATCCCACATAGCTTGTTTTGCGGTTTAGTGACCTCAGCTGTATGGTGCACGTGGTAAAGTGTTTTCACCTGTGTTCTCCTGCTTGTGTCTATAAATACCTCAGAATTCCCTTCAACAGGAGAGACTTGATCACACCTTGTCTTGTCTCCATTTTTCGCATTTCCTGCCCCAAGAGCCCCACTCTCTCTCTTGACCAGAGCACTTAGCCCCAAAGCGTTGAGGCAAAAGCGTTGAGGCAGAGTAAAGGCCACAACACTTTTCCACAATGTTCTCAGACCCCTGCTTGGGGTTGTTATAGATGTTCATTTATGTCTGAACTCTATTCTCAGGACAGACTAGTTACAAGTCTCTGGATTAAGTGCTGACCACTACAGAGAAAAGTTTCCCTGGCCAAGGTTGAAGGTAGCACTAATCTATGTATATAAAGATATATCTAGAAGCCAGTTTCACAACATGTCTATTTAGCAGTAGGGTTCCTCCATAGTACCTATGATCTCCTGAGCTTTGGGATTTTGGCCTGATTTATTGTAACAGACAGGAATTCCCTGTGGAACAAGCCTTAAATCAATTAAAAAACAGTTGGTTACTGGCATAATCTTGGTGCCACTATTTATTTAATGAGCACATCTTGCGTGACAGATTAATAATGTAGCATGTAGGGTTCACTGGTGGGTGATGCCATTGATGCTTTTTCTCCCCCAGTGGTCTGCATGGTACCTGCTAGCCATGTGAAAGCTTGTTAGTAGAAAGAAGTTTTCAGGGAAGTTACAGCTTGATGTTTCTATGTCTTAAAACAATGTTATATTTTTAATTAGAGCCTTACCATTTTATTCTGGTGGACAAACAAGCTGCTCAAATTTTTATACTTGCGAAATGATTAGTCTCAGTTTTGAGTTTTGGTTAATACCTAATTCTATGCTGCCATGCATAAGTAAATATAAATTATTGCCATTTCATAGGGTACTTAGAATTTGTATATCTTTAGAAGTCTGATGGTATCTTTTAAAATGTTATGTGTATAGAAATTTTGCATATGTTTCTGTTTGATATATGAGTGTCTGGTGCCCACAGAAACCAGAATACAGTGTTGTATCTGGAACTAGAGTTACAGAAATTTGTGAGCTTCCATGTGAGGAGTGGGGAATAGAACCTACAAAATAAGCCAGGATGTTTAAATGCTGAAGAATCTCTCCAGCCCCTGATTGAGGATATTCTAATGAAATCTATTGGAATGGTTACATAGTATCTTGTGGTATTTGAAGAAACTTCAAAGTGTAAGAACATAGAAGAGAAGAGATAGATTGAAAGGAAGAAGAGGATATAAGATGTTAAGGTCCTAATTGACAAAACAGTAACTATTAGTAACTAGTTTACATTGAAAAACCTACTCTTCATGCATGGTGCTGGGTGTTGCATAACTGCATATAAGGGACTATATGCATTCTATATGCTCAATTCTGCCTCAAAGAATATGCTCACAAAGACTATGATTAGATCACACTATTCAATATGATCAGCTAGAGATTGCTTCATTACTCAGAACCAATTTATTACAGTAGTTGAAAAACAATCTTGTGGTCAGGTGGTGGTTTCTTTCAGTAAGAAATTGGTCAATTCTGTGGTAGAGTTCACTTAAATTGATTGATTTCTCTGGACAAATTAATAAATCAAATCATATTTTAAAAGATTCTCTTTTGAAAATTTAATTTTATATTTTACCTATTCACGTTACTTCTTGCTCACTGACCCCCCTCCTGGTCAACCCCTCCCACAATCCTTCCACTATCCCCTCTTCTCCTTCTCCTCTGAGTGGGTAGGGCCCCACTCTGGCACTTCAAGTATCTGCAAGGCTAGGCATTTCCTCTCCCCTGAGGCCAGACAAGAATATTCAACTAGAACATATCTCACATACAGGCAACAGCTTTAGGGATATCCCCTGCTCTAGTTGTTCGGGACCAACATGAAGACCAAGAGGCATATCTGTTACATATGTGTGGGAAGGCTTAGGTCCAGCCCATGTTTGCTCTGTGATTTGTGGTTCAGTCTTCGAGAGCCCCAAGGATCCAGGTTAGTTCACTTTGTTGGTCTTCTTGGGGAGCTTCTATCAACTTTGGGCTGCAATACTTCCTCCTAAACATTTCCAAGAGATTTTCCTCTTATAAAGTTCTTGAACATAGCCTTATTTTGCTGAGAATTTTAGCTTAATATCCTAAAGTAGCAAATATTGTTTTCAAATTCTTTTAGCCAGGATTCTGTAGGAAAATAATAGAAGTTGTGAGATAATATATTAAGCAGCAGGAATGTGTCTGCTTTCTGACATTTTCAATGATGTATTAGAGTTTAGATGTACATTTCAGCCAATGTTCTTTTTTCCTTTTTAGTTGTTTGATAATTTAATACACTTATAAAATGTATTTAGATCATGTCCATTCCCCAAAATACAACTACTCCTAGATCCCTGGTCCACAATCTCCCTATATCATATATTCATTCTTTTCTGCAAAATATGTTTTTTTAAGTTTTCATATACATATATTGAAATTACTAAGTTACCCTTCCTCTGAGGCCCTCTCATGTTCCCCACTTGTTCTCAAATTCCTGACCCCCTTTGCTTTTATAGTTTATTTATATTTTATATATAATACATTTTACTATAAACTATTATATTGTATGTTTATAGATTTTATATTATATTTATTTATTATATTTATTATTTAAAACTAAAATACTATTACATTACTTGACCCTTCCATTTTCTTTTTCCAATTGCTCTAACGTATCTTTTGACTTTTGCAGACAACCTTACTCTATTGACTTCCCTCCGCTTCCTAATGAAAGCCTTTCTTCCCTTTTCTAATTTTCTCATTCAAATCTTTTGTATGCTACTAGCCTGTTCTCTATTGCTCCACACTGTATACTCAGATCTGAAGATTTAGAACTAGGAGCTACAGATGAGAGAGATCATATGATATTTGACTTTAAGGGTCTATGTTAACTCACTATGTTATCTTCTAGTTCTATTTACCTTCAGTGCTCATTATTTCATTTTTCTTTATAGTTTATACATTTTTCCTATTGTGCTTATGTACTGAATTTGATTAACCATCAGTTGAAAGATACTTACCTTATTTCCATTTTCTGGCTATTGTGAGGAAAGTGACAATGAGCATGGGTAAGCAAGAATCTAGAGAGGAGGAGGATGAGTTCTTTGGGCATCTATTGAGCAACAATATATGTGCATGATGCAGTAAATTTAGTTTGGATGTTTTGAGGGTACTCCCCACTCACTTCCAGAGTGCCTGCTCCAATTTGTAATCCATCAACAATGAAAGTGTTTTATTTCCCCCTATATCTGTCCTAAACTCAATTGCCTTGTTTATGTTTCTCATTCTGACTTGGATAAGATGAAATCTTAAAGATGTTTTGATCTCAATTTTCCTAATTGGTAAGGATGCTGAACACTTTTTGAGATATTTATTAGCCAAATTTATTTCCTATTTTGAGACTCTCTGTTCAGACTGCATTTTGAATGGGTCATTTGCCTTTAAGGCCTGTTGTGTTTTATTGTCTTGTTTTTCATATAGTTATATACCATGGACCTTAATGTTCTCTCAAATTTGCAGCTGACAAAGATTCTAACCTATTCTCTGCATTTAGTCCTTATAGGTATTAATTCTGTAGGCTGTGTCAAAGAAAATTTTCTTTCTCTATATCAATCTACATGAGTTCAAGGCCCACCTGGTCTGCAGAGTGGGTTTTTCTTGATATGTGACATGTATTTTTTTAACTATTATTATACAGTTTTCTATCTGCCTTCCATTTTCTTTGTACAATTGGTGTTTTAACTATGATATGCCATAATGAGTTTCTTGTCTTGTCTTGTATTTTTGTGTTTATGAATGTTCCATGTGCTTCCTATATTTGTATGGGCATTTTTTCTTTTCTTTTATCTTTTTTTTTTTTTTTTTTTTTTTTTTGCTTTTATACCATTTTAATTACTTGCAAGTATTAAGGTCATTTCTAGGTTAAGGAATTAACAATACAAAAGATGCAAATTGTCAAGGAACAAGCATGACAATTAACACAAATAGTCAAAGAACAAGCAAGCAATAATCAAAGTTCTGTGATCACTCCCATGATCACTATTTCTAAGGGCTTATCAGGATGACCAAAATATCTAAGCCTACTTCCCTCTCCCAGCCCAAGGTCATTTTCATTTCTGAAGCCTACTTTCTTATTTTAGCCTAATATTTAGATTTCTGCCTGAAATTGCTTCTTTGTTCTAGCCTAAGATTTAGATTCCTGCCTGAAGCCCACTTCCTTGTTCTTGACCAAAGTCATATTCCTGCCTGAAGCTCACTTTCTTGTCCTTGGCACATGTCAGCTTCTTGCAAAGTAGCCCCAAAGGCTCTCCAACTTTCCCCCTTTTTTAATTTTGTTAACAAGACTGAGCCTGTCTTAGGTCATTCTGCCAAGAATGCCTTCCTTCTCTATCGTGGAATATGCATTATCCAAAGCAATGCATATCTGTCTTAGGTTGGTAAGGCTCTGTGCAGAATCTTACCCATCCTTGGCTTGCTAGCCTGTTAAATTAATAACTCTGTATGAGGGTCTATTTCCAGTTTCAAGCCATGTGCTTTGGCAGCCAACATGTTGATGTTGTTAAAGCCAAGCTTTAACATAATGTGCAGGAATAAAAGTATTCCTAGGACAAAAAGGGCTAGTGTGATCAAACTATATATGCCATTCTTGAAGTTTGACTAAAATAGAAATACTGACCTCAGTCCATGGGAATGGGCATTTCTTTTTTTAATTTGGGGATTTTCTTCTATGGTCATGTTGACTGTCTGGTTTATGCCACTAATTTGTGATTCTTTCCCTCATCTATTTCTTTAATTTAAAATTTTTATCTTTTTTATGGTATCCCAGATTTCCTGATTATTTGTGTCCTGTAGGTTTTCCCCCTACATTATTTTCTTATTTTACCTAGGTCATTATAGATCCATATATTGTCTTCTACTTGATCCATTCTACTTATAGAGTTTTCTTGTGAGTTTTCTTTTTTTTTTTAAACACCTTAGAAATCTTTTATTTATACAGATGAAGAAATGGACTATAGACAAGAAAAATATCCCCCCTCACCCCCATACAAAGGATTATACTCATTAAATAGCAAGAATTTCAGCAGAAAAACTGAGGTCTTTTGATTGCAGTTTGGTCTTTTTTTTTCCTCTTTTTTTTTATTAGATATTTTATTTACACTTCAGATGACATCCCCTTTCCCCATTCCCTCCCTTAGAAAACCCCTATCCCATGCCCCCTTTTCCTTTTTGCACATATACATTTTTTTAAAAATGTTAATCATAGGCTTTATAAGTTTGGTATTGCTCAATCAGAGGTGTAACCCACTACCCAACCTAGATATATCAACTATCTTTGACTGGTAGAGATACATGAACATCTGCCTCCCTGTCTCCCCCCTCTTTAGTTAAGTTATTGAGGTTTTTTATTACATCTTAATTTGTCCTTGAATAGTCTTCATTTTTTAATATTGAGTTTTATTTTCAAAACTGGGATTGTCTTCATCATTTCCCCCAGAGTTATGTTTGTGTTTTCTTGGGAATCACTCAAGCATTTATTCATTTTTAGTTCTTCTTCCTTAATTTTATTGAGCTGCTTCTTTATGTCTTCTTTAAACTCCTTGAATTCTTTGTTGAAATTATTTTGTGTTAATTGATAAGTTTATTTTGATTTTATAAATTAATTTGTTTACATTCCAAATATTGAGATTATTCTTTTAATTTCTGTATTCTGGAGTTCATCTAGCTAATTTTCATTGGTAACTATTTCTTGGAACTAATGAGTTTCCAATGCATTGATCTTTATCATTGCTTGAATTTTTCAGTGATATCAGAACTTAGGAACCAGTTTGTTAGTTATGTGTCTGTTATGAACACAAAAGGTTGAAGTACAGCACAAAATATGTGAGCATGACTGAGTTTAGATGTTGGAAATGGCTTAGCCAGAAAGAAGTCAGGTAAACCTAGTACATTGGGCTGGTGTGTAGAATGTACATTCTGTTTCAAGTTTAGAATTTAGGAATAGCTTAAAGGGATAAAGAGGATGATATGGTGGATCTTTCTGGTGAGCTTACCTAGCTAGACTCTGGTAAAGGATATTCAAGATCTGACTGGTTTAGAAAATTGGATCATTTCTTTTTCTTTAGTTAATATTGTTGCACACATATATGTGAATAAATATTTACATAAAATCTGTTGTTTGTATCAGGGTTATATTTTCAGGTCTGAGCACTTGACCTTGGGCAATCAATTATGTGACTCATTTCTGGGGAAGATGTAAAAGTAACTTCTCAACACTTTTTCAAGGAAATAAAAGTTCAGGACTGGAAAGTATTGTTGAGAATGGGAGTCAAGGTCATTAATAAACTGGCTTATATGGTTGACTAGAAACCATACATAATCAGTTACAACAAAAATCCTTCATAATATACACTGGAAAATGATCATGAGAAGAGTAAAATTTTGATTATTTGATTATAGATCTGAGTAAACATATTTTCCACTTAATGCCTTTAATGAGAATGTTTGAAATGGAATTAATTCTACTAAATGTACAACATGCATTAACCTCTCCCAGAAATAAGCCCTTATTGGTTGTCCAATGTAGAGTTGTCAGCCTTGAAACTATATACACACAAATAATAAAAACAGACCAAGACAGATGTGTGCGTGTATATAACACACAAACATAAATAAACATGCATACAAAAACATGCATGTATCAAAAATAGTCAAGGATAAAGAAAAAGAGACTATTAACCTGAGAGTGCAGGAGAGTTCAGGGACCATGTTAGAAGTTTGAGGGAGAGCATCTGGAACAGAGGTTGGAAGGAGGAAAAGGAGAGATGAGATTGGTATAATTCTATTTCAATTAAGAACATATTTAACACATGTGGAATTAACTTGACAGTGTCATAAATAATATATTTATTATCAATGTGGTTTTAAAAATGAAGAGTATGAGTAAATTTTTGAAGACTCAGTAGAATTTTTGCTTTAAAATGTCCCTTCCCTATTGTACAATGTCTGAAGATAGTATGCTTTCTGAAAGCTCCAATGCAACAGACTATAGGATTAATTATACTGTTAATAATCATGTGTTTTCTTTGTAGAAAAATCATAAATCTCAGTAGATGTTGAGTATTTTGACATATAAATGTTTGAAAAGCCATTGTGAAATGTTACATTGCTGTCAGAATTTATTTTACTATTCTCATTTTTTAACTTTTAATTTTGAGTGCATATTACAACATTTCTTTCTTCCTTTTCTTCCCTTTAACCCCTCCCATATGCTCCTCCTTGTTTTCTTTCAAATCAATGGCCTCTTTTTTCATTAATTGTTATTACTGCATATATATGCATATATATATATATATATATATATATATATATATATATCAAGTATAACTGGCTTAGTATGTATAATGTTACTTATATGTATGTTGACAGGAATGACAATTTGGTATTGGAAAATCAAGGGGTGTGTTCTTCCCTGGGGAAAATTATTTCTCCCCTCAGCATTCCTTAGTTACCCATAGTTCTTTGTATAGGGTGCAGGCCTCAGGTACTTTTCCTCATGTACTTTGGCATGTCTGATGTGTCTTTCTTGTTCATCTCACGTTTGGGCAGTTATTTTATCTTGAGGTACTTTTCTATTTTAAGTTCTTTTGGAGTTTTATTTTTTCTGTATTGAGAATTACATGCATGTATAAAGTAAAATATGAGTATGTATATTCCCATTTCCCTTTCTAGCTCTTCCACAATACTCCTTACTAATTTTATGTATTTTTATAATCTTCTAGTTCAGTTACTGATATATATATATATATATATATATATATATATATATATATATATATGGGTTTTGGGCCATCCCCAGATTCTGTGGTGAGGCCACACCACTGCCACTGCAGCATAGAAATGCTTTCATTGGCAACATCCTCAAAAAATAATGACTCTAATACCTGTGGTGCTTATCAATTGTCAATAGCTTCTCAGTTAAGGAAGAAGACTTAATATCATATACCCTATGTCAATATAGCAATGAGCTTCATCTTATGTAAATCTTATACATATAGTCACACCAGGGCTAAGTTCATAATTATCTGATAGTTTTTCATGTCCACAAGAAAACAAGCATTTCATGGTAATCCTACCCATCCAGTAGCTCTTTCATTATTTCTCGATATTCCAAGATATTCCTTGAAACTTTTTGATGAGGAAGCTGACATAGATGTGTTCTTTGGGACTGAACACTCAGTCTCTTTTCTTAGCTCCTTATCTAGTTATGTATCTCTACATAGACTGCTTCCCATTGCAAAAGAGTATCTGACCAAGGTTGGTAACAGCCCAGGTCTATGGGTATGAACATAAATATTTAGATAAAAAATTGACAACATGACTGTTTGGCAAAATAATAATAGAAAGTTTTGTACTAGGGCCAATGGTCTTCCAAAACTAGAGGCTTGTGACAGAAGTTAATAGTACCAGGATTAAATTCCATCCTGTGGAGTAGGACTCACGTCCAATCAGAAGAAGTTAGTTATTCCACAATAGTTGTGTTACCATTCTTGCCTTGTAGGTCAATTCTTCACCTTGCTAGATTCAGTACTGGTTGGGACCATAATATCTTTTCTCTGAAAGCACCTTGCATAACACCTTTTTAAATTATTAAAGAAAGCCAGCAGGAAGGCAGTTTCCTGGACATTTTATGATTTATTTATCCATGTCCTAGAGCCGAAATTATAAATAAAGTCCTACCTGGTGGCCATGTTAAGTAAACAAGAACAACAGCAGTAATCTGTGTTCCTTTGGAGACCACTGGTTCCTCCATGAGCAATAAATCATTGAGAGGCATCCCATGCCTTCCACTGCAGTTTTCATTTAATAAGTCATGTTTTCTGGGAATGTTGCTATCCACTTCTGTAAGAACATTCTCACTGAATTTTTTATAAAAAGTTATATTTTGAAATTATATTACTAGATAGTAGGTTTCCATAAAGCATTTTTTATAAATCCTTAATTTTTGTAACCTACTCATGCTCCCCTATGCCCTACACCTTGCCTCATGCACATAATTATTTAACACTGAGCATTTCCTCTTCTTTCAGTTTGCATGTTTTCTACTATCTCTTCATGGTCTTTCAAAGTTGGGGTGCCTCCTATATGGCTTTTCACACCTCCTTCCTTTGAGTTACCCCTTCCATTTTCTCCCTGATTGTTCCCACACTCCCACATCTCTCCATGCTTTTGAGCCTTTTCATTCTAGTATTCATTTTACTGTTTCCCTTTACCTATAACCTACAATTCCCTCTATTTTAACATGGCTGCCCACAATGGGCTCCTTTCTAGATTCTTTCTTAAAGTTAAACATAGATATATTTGAACCTAAGATCTGCATATGAGGGAGAATATATGGCCTTTGTCTTTCTAGGTCTAAGTTGTCTCATTTGGTGTAATTGATTCTGGTTATACCAATTTGCCTGCAAATTTTTTAATTTCATATTTCTCCATAGCTTACTAATGTTCCATTTTTTACATATACCATATTTTTTAACTTTTTATTTTGTTAGTGTCCAATATAGTATATTTCCTAGCAACTTTAACTTTATTTTTTATTTCTCTGTTTAAATTATTTTATCTTAGCTTAATATTGGATGTTATAGGCATAGCAAAATTTGTTCATTTCTTTAGGAATTTTGGTTTACATGGAATATAATAATTAAAGTATGTCCTTACTCAACACATTTCACTGGTATCTCTTACATCTCTCTTTTTATTTGCACTTTAAATTTGTTTTCTTTCTGTTGCTTAATTTGGGTAAGTGCTTGGCAATCTTGTTGATTCTTTTAAACTTTTCATTTCATTGATTCTTTGTATTATAGTGTTTCTTTCTATTTTATCAATTTTAGCTCTGATTTGGATGACTGCATTCCACTTACTCTTTTGGGTATATGACTTGTTCTTGTTTCTCCAAGACTCTTAAAATATATCATTAAATTACTAATTTGAGCTATCTCAATTATTGATTTAGGCACTTTGTAATTTAAAAAATTCATTTAAAATTGCCTTATTTACATCCCACAGATTTTGTTTCCATTTTCCTTTAATTCTAAGATTTTATTTCCTTCTTGGTTTCCTCCATGGCCCAAGTATCACTAAGTAATGTGTTATATTCATGAGTTTTTTTCCACACCAGGAGCTGGGCAAAGCAAGGAAATCTTCTTCCTTTTTCTTTCTTTCTTTCCATGTGCCACTACACACATATAAAGATCAGAAGTCAACTTTTAGAAGTGGGTTCTCACCTTTCACCTTGTTGATGCATACTCCCTCTTAATTTTGCTGCTGCAATCCTCCCATCTTTTAATAGGAGTGCTAGGATTACAGGTGTTTGCCACCCCAAAGAGCTTTTCAGGTGGGATCTGTGAATCCATATCAGGCCTTTAGGCTTATGTAAAAAATGTTTTTACCTACTGAATCATTTCTCTGAAGTTCATCTTTAATTAATTAATTGTGTGGTATTTTATTCTTTTTGAGAAATTATATTAACCATTAAAATATGTGATAAAACATATGCTGTTGTAGTAATTATTTAAAAACGTCCTCCGGTCAAGCCTACTATCTAAGCTCTGGCGGCTCTGGCTAGATCAGACGCCATGTTCCAGGGCCATGAGGCCATGTGTGTGCTGCAGCTAGAAACAGCCAGCCAGAAACACCAGCCCTGCCACCCACGAGATGCCAGTGTGGGAGATGGCTCTGCCAGTCTTCCACACTGTCTCTATAAGGCTGGGCATTGCCCAGACTATCCTGCCAACCACACTGGCTCTGTACAGATGAGACTCTAAAGCTTAAATTATCCAAAGGCTTATATATTTAGTAATGATTAATAACAAAATGCCCATACAATCAGAGGTGTAACACAATACCCAACCTCAATATACCAACTACCTTTGACTGTTACAGACAAGCAAACATCAGCCTCCATGTCCCTTTTGTTCTGTCTCCCCTTTAGCTCCTCCTCTTCCTTTTGCTCTTCCTCCTT